>NC_056734.1:131844455-131909455 GCF_019279795.1 Protopterus annectens
AAGGTAAGAGGAAGCAAGGATGTCCAGCAAAGAGGCGGATGGATTGTGTGAAAGAAGATCTGCGACAGTCAGGCATGAGTGTTGAAGAAGGCAGGAGTGTGGCACTGAATCGAGAGAGTTGGAGACAGTTAACATATACCCCAACCCCATGTAGAAAAATGGGAAAAAGGGGGCTGCTGCTGCTGATGATAATATATATATATATATATATATATATATATATATATATATATATATATATATATATATATATGGGTCTACTTCAGTAGACCAAAATACCACTTACCTGACTTTCAAAACACCAAGACAAAAAACCCAAGACTCCGCAAGACCAACCGCTAAAAACACTGACAGATGACTACAGGTAAGTAACCACTTGGCCAGCATGTTGACCTTTGCCCCTTACTTCTGCAGTTAGTTAGGGGGGGATGTGGGGGATAGGGGGTGTGGGAGATTAAAGCCCCCACTTGGGTGGGTTTTCTTTGCTTTATTGTTAGTGTGTTTGCGGGGTTGGGCAAGTGGCTACTTACCCGTAGTAAGCTGTTGGTGTTCCGAGCAGTCAGTTTAGTGGAGTTTCGTGTTTTTCATCTCAGTGTTTTGAAAGTCTGGTAAGTGGGATTTCGGCCTACTGAAGTACACCCATATATGTATATATATATATATATATATATATATATATATATATATATATATATATATATATATATATAAATGTGTGTATGTGTGTGTGCGTGTGACCCTATGAACCTATATATGTATGTATATATGTACTGTGTTGATATGTAAAAGATGAATGGTCGGAGGTACAGCTAATGGCCACAGTAGATTCACCCACTTACAGCTGTGGGAAATTCCTAGCCTGCTATGGTCTTGAAGGCTGTTTGTGTAACTATTTCTTTTGGTGGCTGGAAGAAAGACAAACTGTAGGATTTGCAGTTTGTTCCCTGTTCAAGCCGAAAACATGCAGCAAAAGAAGATAAAACTTAAGTCTTTAAACGTCAGTTTTTCCACACAAAAGCATAGCAAAAAGCTCTTAAAATGTTACCATTTGAAAAATATGGACCCAGTAGAGGGAGTTCCAAAATTTAGAGACCTAATGGCCAAAAGAATGGACTTGCATATACTAAGTCAGAAATGCCATTTCTTAGTATATTCCCTTTTCTCTGAGGGATGGCAATCTCAGAGTTGGTATAGATAAGTTCAGGGGCGATGTGGGGGTGTAGTGGAACTTGCTTCTCATGCAAAAAGAAGTTTTAAGGGTAAAAGCTATTTTCGAAATTCCCTCTTCTGTGTTTTCAGTCTCTTTTTTCAGCTTGTCGGCACTCAGCATTTAAAGTGCTGACATTTCAATAAAGAGGACTTTAAAACCTTGCCAGACCCACAAAGTAAAATAAACACAATATTTCCACAGATAAATGGGTTTCAGTTACTTGAAACAGCTTTTAATCTAACAGGAAAAAAGAACACTCATTTAAAAAAAAGTCCAATACAGTCTCATGACTGTCAGTTAAAACACGAACTCATAGCATTAAGATAATTTTTTTCTCAACAGGAATGTATTAATAAACAATTTTCTAAAACGGAAGATTTTTTTCCCCAAAGGGAATTTATCTGCCCAGCGAAAAAGCAGCATAAGATGACCATCAACCTCATAAGCCTCAGAAGAGCTTGCTGTTCTGTGGCAGAAAAGCTCTGAAGGTTTGGTGTCCAAGTCTCTCTTTTTAGTGAAATCATTTGAATCTAACTGATGGTTTGGGCCCATGGAAGGTACCCTGAACCAGAAGCTGGCTGTCTGTCATATTCTACGCAAGATATAACTCATATAGTTAAGGCTACTACAGCAGTTATCAATATGTTGAATATAAATGTATTCTTTAACTTTCTGGCTTGAAACTGTCTAGTTCATTTGTCGAAGCTTTTTATTATGTCTTTTTGGAATGTGGAGAAGTTTATGGCTAACCTTCCTTCTACTCGGTTAAATAATTCATTAAATGCCCCTGTGATATCCATTTCTCCAGTGCTAAGGATATTTTAAAATGTACTTATGATGCTGCTGACTCTTCCTCTAGATCTACTGCATCAAGATCACTTTCAGGAAATGTGCTTGGCTACACTCTTAAAATCTTCCTGATGTTTAATCTGAGATTTTACATTCTCAGAAATAGAGGAACTTGTGTTTGGTTTGTTTGGTCTCTGCAGCTAATTCTCAGACTGACTCAGATTTTTCAACCCTCCTTTTTCACAGCAAATAATAATTTTCCTCCTGTTTAGCTCCTTTTTCTAACAAAACACCAGTGTAAGCATTATAGAGCCAATCATAATGTTTTAGAAATGGAAAGAAGCCTCATTAAAGAAAGAAAATGTCTCTGAAAGTGAAGAAGATTCCTCACAGTCAGCATGATTACCTGCCTGTTCAGTCCCCCACCCTCCAACCCTGGAAACCTTTCTGCTTCTGACACTCCATCCTCCTTACTGGGATCAAACTGTTTCAGAGAATTGGGTTCTGAAGGTAATCAAAATGGGATGCAGTACTTCACTGGGAATCCCCATTCCTTAGCGTTGGATTCCCCCTTGCCCAGGGAACCAGATTCCTCAATTTCTTCCCATTATACACTGAATTCTGTCTCAAAAAGTCATAGAACCACTGTCTTTCAATCTCCCAAGCAAAGGTAATTATTCAATATATATTTTCTAGATTTCAAATCAGAAGAATCCACAGGACCAGTGCTAGATCATTTGAGTCTAAACCCTTTTGTTTAGACTATGAAGTTCAAAATGTAATCACTTCACTATCTTGTACCACTATTCCCTCTACCACCTTTCATGGTAAAGCTGGATCTAAAAGACACTTATAATCACTTTCCTGTTGCCAAGCATTTCATAATAATAGCAATAATTCATAATAGTAGTTAAACCTTATATGATGTTACTGTAGCCCATGAGAGTGGCATTCTGTACTGTGGCCTATTTCCTTTTGCTTTGTTCATAGCATATGAAGTGGTTCACCATCTATGTCTGGTGTAATGAGTGTTCCAGCTGCTTGAATGTCAGAAACATGCAGACAGGGACTCAAATGGCTGCAAACCCATCTGATCATCTGCTCATGCTCAAAACTGAATGTGAGTTCAACAACACAACTGCTGCACCATTTGTTCACTTCCTAGGAAATGGATACAAGCAATTGTTTGCTGTGGACCAGGTAAGTTGAGAAAGGGAGATGGGAAAGTGCTTTAGGTTTAGGTAGGGGGACAGGGAGTGTAGTGGGGACTACAGTGTTATGGAGTGGGACAAGGATTTCAGGTTTAGGGAGCAATAGAAATGTTAGGGATAGGGTGGGAACAGGGATTTTTCATTTTATGGAAAGATGGGTCTTTGGTGTGGAGATGGTGATTTTAGGTTTAGAGAAAGGAAAGGGGATTTTAGGTTTAGAGAGTGATAAGAACATTAGGGTTAGGGAGGGGGGAAGGAGGTTTACTGAGCCATAGTGAGCAGGAGGAGGGAATTTAAGTTTAAGGAGTGATCTGGAATGGGAGGGGAAGCGAAATGTAGGTTTATGGATCAATTGGTGCTTTAGGGTTGGGGAGACAGGGATTTTAGGGTTAGGGATCTTCATTTATGACGTGCTTTATGATGATGATAATTGTTATTTATGTGTGTATGTGTGTCTGCTCATTTTTTTGTTTTGTTAAGTGTATTCTTTTTTATTATTTGTAAACAACTTTTGCAAAGGACTATAATAAACATTATTTTTGTTCTGTCACGTTTGTCCTTGAAAAAAGGGAAAAAGTATACTGCTCCTCTAGTGTGGTAAATAGTTGCATATGTGTTAGAACAGTGTGTTGAGAGTGTATGTATGTGTCATATATTTCAACTTTACCTCTAGGGTTATAGACAAAAAATAATTAGGGAGAAGCTTCCATATAAGATACTTTTACTGGTGATATTAACTCAAAATAATTTCCAAATTTAGGAGGGATGGAGCAAAAGTTTGAAAATAAATTAGAGATGTTCCCCCAAATTCATAGGTTCATAGGTTCATACTAGGCTCGATGGGATTTGAATTTTCTGAGGTGCAGCATGTCCATTAATTCCAGGTTGGACTTGGCTTTATACGTCAGGCACAGTTCGCCTCTGAGCAGGCGGTATGCCACTGAGTAGAGCTGGAGTTTCTTTAACTGGGCAGCATATGGCATCTGTTTGAGCCCTTTGATCCTCTTGGTGAGGTACTTTTGGGGTCTTTCCAGTTGCTGCAGGTGTCTGGTAAGGTACATCCCAAAAGGGGCATTGTACTCAATTATGGGCCTGATGAGGGATGAGTAAAGAGGCACAATGACCTCCCCTGATCTAGATGTGAATTCCTTCATGATTAGGTGGGTTATATAAAATGTTTTTCTAACCATTTTGGCCACGTGGTAGTCAAATGAGAGATTGCTATCAACTTGGGTCCCCAGGTCCCTAATTACCTCTTCTGTACTTAATGGATTACCACCTATGTGGTAATTTGTGGGCACTTTGTTTTTGCCAAAGGGGATGACTATACACTTTTTGGCGTTTAGCTTGAGGCCATGGCTCTGGCACCAGTTGTCTGTTTCTATGAGGCCCTTTTGGAGGATGCTTGCGTCGGCTGGAGAGTCGATTATGGCGCCCAGTTTGCAGTCATCTGCAAACTTGGTCAGCCACAGTCCTTCCTTGTTGGCCTGTACCTCCGAGAAATATATACCGAACAAGAGAGGTCCCAGGACTGAGCCTTGTGGGATGCCACTTGTAACTGGTTTGGTGTCTGACATGGCTCCAGCAATTCTAACTATGTGGGTTCTGTTCTTGAGCCAGTTTGCAACCCATCTAGTGACATAGGGATTTATATTTAAGCTGGTGAGCTTATCTATAATGCCCGAGTGGCGTATTGTATCGAAGGCTTTTGCGAGGTCCAGGTAGGCTGTGTGGACCACCTTCCCCTCGTCAATGGCCTTAATGACTGTTTCAAAGAAATCAACCAGGTTTAAGAGGCAGAATCTGCCCTTAACAAAGCCGAACTGGGTAGGATCCAGTGTCTGTAGGTCCCCAATATCTTTATTTATGAGGTCCATGATGATCCTTTCCATAGCTTTGCATTCCAAGCTAGTCAGGCTTATAGGGCGATAGTTTCCAGGATCCGTTGAGGCACCACCTTTGTGGAGAGGGACCACTGTTGCTGTACGCCACTCTTTGGGTACATATCCTGTAGTAAGGCTGAGATTGAACAGTAATTTTATGTTTGGGTTTAGCTCTTCTTGGAGTTCATGTAGGACGCAGCCCGGGACACCGTCTGGTCCCATTGATGCTGTGTGTTTTGCTTTGGAGAGGGCAGCTCTTACCTGAGCATATGAGATGTCAGGGGGGCAGCACTCTGCTGGGATAGATATTTGCCCTTTTGGTGGGGTAGAAGTTTGCACTGAACCTGTCAGCTAGGATGTTGGCAATGTCTGTGGGTTTGGTGTATTTTTTGTCATTTTGGACTAATTCTGAGCATATCTGGGAATTCCCACCCAGGTTCCTAACATAACTAAAGAAAGCCTTGTGATTATCCTTAGTGTCCTGTGCAATTTTTCTCTCGATGCTGGCCTTAGACGATTTTATGAGTGCCCGTAGTTTTTTGCTAATACTGATCAGAGATGCCTTCCCTTTTTGGGATTTTGCTCTATCATGTAGTAGCTTCCTCCTTCTATTGTATAGTTTGTTTATGGCTGGGGTCCACCAGACAGGACGTCTGCCTTTGGAGGATTGGGTCTTGGCTTTATTTGGGATTGCATGATCCATGCGTTCCTGAAGGTGTTCATAGAATGCGTTTATAAAGGATTCTGCGGTCTGGGGCGTATTTTCCACAGGCCGGGGGCTTTGAAGGATTCCACCTCGGTTTTGAGGAGTGTGAAATTTGCTTTAGAGAAGTTTTTCACTGTGGTTTTCAGGGCAGGGGGTGGAGTTGGGATGTGAATATCCAGTGAGATTAGTTTATGGTCTGATCTTACCAGTGAGGGATACACTTCTGGTCTGGAGCATAGAGTCCCCATGTTGGTGATGATCAGGTCCAGTATGTTTTCCCCTCTTGTGGGAGTGGTAACAAATTGTTCCATAGCATTTGAGTTTATAAATTCTAGGAACCTTTGGGCTAGGGTGTTGGAGCTAGAGTAATGCTCCCAGTCTATGTTTGGGTAGTTGAAGTCGCCCAATCAGGAGGGATGAGAGGTATGTTTGGGCACGTGTATTGGACCTTTATGTTTTATGACTGAAAATGCATTACTTTTTAGTTTCAATAAATAAATTCACTACATATGGACATGCATACGCACACACACACACACACACACACACACACACACACACACACACACACATTAAATATTTAGTAGTAAGGCTTCAATAACAAGATGGATAAGGGTTACTAAAGGCATTTATTACCTTTAGAGAAAACCAGCTGTGAATAACCCCCCCCCCCCCCCCCGCTGACTACCTTTTATGTTGTAACTGGTGGTGATGGTAGATGCAAGCTCAAATGATGTGCTAATAGCTTGTGTTTGCATTGTAGACAGAGTAGTTTGCATACATTTAAGGATCGCCACTTGCAAATGTTCTTTGTCATTTAATGAGATTGTTTACTACAGCTGTGGCCTATGCTGAGACAAATTTGGGTATGAAGATTGTGATTAAGTGATTTAGACCTAAACTGGCAGAACAAAATTATGCTATGAGCTACAGCTGACCTAAGTAATACATTTTTTTGTATGTTAATCAGGCAGTATATAATATAGCCACATTCCTATTAGTAGTTTCCCTGCTGGTAGATACAGTAAGTCAGAAAAATGAAACTCTGATTTCATCCACAAAAGACTGGAAGAAAAGAATGTTTGCTTTTCTTTTGTGTGTGTGTGGGGGGGGCAAACAACCAATTTAAAAAAATGGCTTAGTTGGCTTTATTTATTTATTGATTGATTTATTGATTGACATTTGAGTACTGGGAAAGTCTGACTGAGTAGAACCCCATTTTCAGAGGAGGCCTAGGATGAAAAGCTCCAAATCATTACAAAACATTTTAAGAACAACAATTTTACAATCTTCAAAAATAAAACAAAAACATCTGCAGTTGAAATGATTATAACAAATTATAGTATGAAAACATTGGTTAAGCATTGATACAAGTTATATAACAATCATTTAATAGTTAGAGAAATTTTAGACAGTTTGTAGAGAAATTATAGATCGTATTTATTTCGTATAACTCGCTTGTTTGTGTTTTGTTTTAAGGTTTGTATAAGAATATATTAGTTATGTTATGCATGTGGTGGTACTTTATGCTTAAAGAGATACAAGGGAGGGAATTTAATAACTGTCACTTGATGATGAAGGTGAGACACCGGTGCAGAATAGGCCCTGTTATGGTGGGGAGGTGATTATTGGCGTACCTGTAACTTGTTTTCCTGATAATTACGAAAACGCTTTTCTTCATTGATAAAGTTAATGGGATGGGACGATTTATATGTGTGAGTAAAAAAGCTCTGGAGTTTATTTTGTTAATTGTAAGCTTTTTATCTCGCAGTTCCATGTAGGAAAAAAATGTTACTGAAGTCTGGAGGTAAATAAGCATTCTATATATATATATATATATATATATATATATATATATATTAACGTTTAATTTGTTGTGGTGGAGGATTCCTGATTACAGCCATACAGTTGTATGTACTACAGCCATACCTCTGGTCCAAAAGAGCAATAATTTCTAAATATTGCTCTTATAAACGTAAAAAGTTGATACGAAAGGTTTTGTTTTAGCGTGGTATTTCTGAAGGGTACGAAGTCTGAAATTCAAATGTCTTATTATTTTTTTTAACTTCCGTCTTTAATGATTTGCCAGAAAAACGCAATTTTATGGAAACAGACCAAAAATATGAGGCAAAAACCCGTACTGTTGCGAGTTATGACAAGTCAGTGTTTGCGGAAGTGTATTCCTACATCCAGCAGCGTTTTTATAGGAGGTGGGTGGGGGGCAATATCTCTTGTTTAGTAAATAAAAGAGCCCACGTAGTTGTAATTTTGGAGAGTGGTCATAGTTATGCATTATTATTTTTTGGAATTTCCCGCGAAAGTACTTGATTTTTATATTAAATCCCCACTGTTATAGTCTTAGTAATTGTAGACATTAGTTTTATATTTATTACGCACGTTGATTCAAACCTGCTGTTGCATATTTTTAAGTGAGTCTGAGTAAAAATGGCCCCTTAGTCCTCCCGAATTTTTGCATGAAGATGTTGAGAATAACATTTGCCCAAAGATTTTGGGTTTGTGTAGTTGGTATTTACTTTTTAAGGCGGGTGTTTCAAGGAGTTACATTCTGCGGTGAGTTATTTCAGTTGGTTGATTGTATGCAGTCAACCATCGGACGACTAACAAGTGTTCCATAGGACATCCAAATCGTAACTAAACGTCTGCATCAGTAAAATTTACATTGTAGCTGTGGTGATCAAAGATTAGGAAGTCCTCCACAAGGGTGCGTGGATCTGTAATGACAGTGCTATTCTGTATACACATGCATACAATGTGTGTGCATATATGTAAATATACACGTATGTGTGTGCCTATGTATGTTTAACACGTGTGTGTGTGTGTTCCAACCACGAAAAATCACCAGTAACCAAAAAAATCAGCAAACCTTGAATCCTGGAATCCTCAATAAAACGTACTTTATTCAAATACTGGACCAAAACAAGAATAAAAATAATCCTAAGTGCTTTCAGCCTTTCGTCCTAGGGCATCATCAGAGTACAAAAATAGGCTGATCATCATCCCTTAAATACAAAACTCCTAATTGTTTAATTATACAATTTTCTAATAAAAACATTTATCTCCTTAATTACTTAGTTAATCAGAGAGAGAAGTTAAGGCAGTAGAAACCTAACCTGAACTTAAGGCAGTACAGCAGTTGACATAAAGTCAGTAAGTCATACATATGAATAAGTATGAATTATAATAGTGACACCACAAGTAATAAAAATGTTAAAAATGCAAAGTACAAAAAAGTCAACAAAAATAGAAAATAAATAATAGAGAATAAGAAATAAAGGTTAGGAAGCAGTTAAATTAATCATAACTGCTTAACCCTACTATTCCATAAAAGGAATTGTGTATATCTCAACCTAATAAAAAATACAACTACATATTACAAAACTGTAAAATTGTATAACCTTGTTACAATAAATACCTAAAAAATATTGAATAGATATTAAAATATATTCATAGAATTGTTAATGTATTAATTTAATAAATAATTATAAATATTAGTGTATAACCATGTTAAATATTAATACAAAATACAGTAAAATGTGTTATTATATAAACATTGACATTAATAAATAAATATAAATATTAGTGTATAACCATGTTAAATATTAATACAAAATACAGTAAAATGTGTTATTATATAAAAATATTGACAAGGCTCTTGCCACCCCCATAGTGCCTTTTTTAGGCAAGGCTCAAATTCTAAACCTACCACCCTAGAACACCAAAAAGGAAAAAAACTAAGGGTAATGCTGCTCAATGCCAGAAGTCTCAATCTCAAGATGCACGCACTCGAGGCCCTTCTCAATATGGAGAACATCGATGTCTGTGCTGTGACAGAAACCTGGTTCAAGGCTCCTGAGAGCACCCCAGCACTAACAGGTTTCACCTCATATCATACGTTCCGGCCCCAAAATCCGGACAACACCAAGAAAGGAGGGTGTCCATATTCATAAAGGACACCCACACCTCAAGGTTGGTGGCAACGCGATGCATCGGAGACCATCCAGGTGCAATTAACCATAGGCAAGACTGCTCTGCAATTTGTAGCATGTTACAGGCCACCCTCTCAAACTCAGGAACCTCACATGGCCTTCCTGAAAACATTGGAGGGATAAATGTATCTCCAAACACCATCATACTAGGTGACTTCAACTACCCTAATATAGACTGGGAACACTACTCAAGCCCGAACACTCTAACCCAAAGATTCCTGGAGTTCATAAACTCAAATGCCATGGAACAACTAGTCACCATCCCCACAAGAGGTGAAAACATACTTGATCTCATCATCACGAACATGGGATCAAAATGTTCAACACCGAAGTATACCCCTCACTGGTGAGATCAGATCATAAACTAATCTCGCTGGAGGTCCTCATCCCGCCCCACCTGAAACAAAAAAGACCACAGTGAAAAACTTCTCAAAAGCCGATTTCACACTTCTAAAAACTAGTGTGGTCTCCTTTAAGGCCCCTGAGCCAGTGGTAAACATTACTCAAACCGCTGAATCACTTACAAATGCCTTCTACCAGCACGTACAGGACTGCATGGATCAGGCAATCCCAAACAAAACTAAGACTCTCTGTACCAAAGGCAAGCGTCCAGTCTGGTGGACCCCAGCCATAAACAAGCTCTACAACAAAAGGAGGAAGCTACTACAAGATAGAGCAAAATCCTTGAAAGGTAAGACACCTTTGATCATTATAAGTAAAAAACTAAGAGCTCTCATAAAATCATCCAAGGCAAATTTTGAGAGAAAAATCGCCAAGGACTCTAAAGACAATCATAAGGCCTTCTTTAGCTATGTTAGAAACCTAGGAGGAAACTCCCAGATATGCTCAGAATTAGTTCAAAATGATGTGAAAATTACTGAACCTACACACATTGCTAACATACTGGCTGACAGGTTCAGTGCAAACTTCTCCCCTCCCCAAAGGAGAGATATCTATTCCAGAGGATTGTAGCCCCCAAACATCTCCAACGCCCCGGTGAGAACTGCCCTCACTAAGGCAAAAACACAGCATCCATGGGACGGATGGTGTCCCCGGCTGTGTGCTTCATGAACTCAACGAGGAATTAAACCCACAGTTAGGACAGCTGTTTAATCTTAGCCTCACCTCAGGATCATTACCCAAGGAGTGGCGCCTGGCGACTGTGGTCCCACTTCATAAGGCGGTGCCTCCACAGACCCTGGAAATTACCGCCCCATTAGCTTGACAAGCCTTATCTGCAAAGCCATGGAGAGGATCATAATGGAACTCATAAATAAAGACATAGGGAACTTGCAGACTTTGGATCCAACCCAGTTTGGCTTTGTCAAAGGCAGATCCTGCCTCTTAAACTTGGTTGACTTTTTGAGACAGTCACCAAGGCCATTGATGAGGAAAGGCAGTCCATACAGCCTACCTCGACCTGGCAAAGGCCTTGACACAATACCCCACTCAGGTATCATCGAAAAACTCATCAGCTTGAATGTAAACCCATACATCACAAGATGGGTTGCAAACTGGCTAAGCGACAGAACCCACAGGGTCAGAGTTGCTGGAGCCATGTCAGACTCAAAGCCTGTCACAAGTGGTGTCCCACAGGGCTCAGTCCTGGGTCCACTCTTGTTCGGCATCTACTTTTCTGAAGTACAAGCAAACACAGGAGGGTTATGGCTGACAAAGTTTGCAGATGACTGCAAACTGGGCCATAGTCGAAAACACATCTGACACAGATATCCTCCAGAAGGGCCTCACAGAAGCGGATAACTGGTGCCAGAGCCATGGCCTGAAGTTAAACGCCAAAAATGCATAGTCATACCCTTCGGGAAAAACAAGGTTACCCTAGCTACCATATAGGTGACAATCCACTGAGCACAGAAAAAGTCATCAGGGATCTGGGGACCCAAGTTGACAGTAGTCTTTCGTTTGACACTCATGTTGCTAAAGTAGTTAGGAAAACCTTCTATATCGCCCACCTGATCATGAAGGGATTCACATCTAGATCAAGGGAGGTCATCGTCCCCTGTACTCATCACTCATTAGACCTATGATTGAGTACAATGCCCGTTCGAATGTATCTGACCAGACACCTGATGCAGCTTGAAAGGCCCCAAAAGTTCCTCACCAAAAGGATAAAGGGTCTCAAAAATATGTCTTATGCTGCCCGACTGAAAGAACTCCAGCTTTATTCAGTCTCATACCGCTTGCTCAGAGGTGACCTGTGCCTGACATATAAGGCCATGTCAAACCCAGATTTGATGAATATGCTTCACCTCAAAAATCTAGATCCCTCAGAACCACAAGGGCGGAGACTTAAACCTTGACACGGTTATAAATAGAACGTGCTGGAGGGACAGATTCATCACCCAGAGACTCCTATGCTGTGGAACAAAATCCCGGTACATGTGAGGCAGAGCACCTCGCTGGCCTTGTTCAAGAGGAATCTTGACCAATGGATGGGAGATCGCAGATATACCCCAGGGATTACTTCAGTGTCACTGCTTGACAGAGGCACAGAAAAATGATAGGCATAGTTTTTATTCAAACTAAAGGGGTGGCGAAAGCCACATAACTATGGGCTAGGCTTATAAATGCCCTTGGGCAGATAGCCTAGTATGAACCTATGAACCTATGAACCTATAAGTTAGTCTAATACAAACAGGAATTGCAATATGAAGTGAGGGAAAACAGGCTTATGGTATATTTAGACAGAAAGTCGGGGAAGAGAATTTGATAGAAGCAAAGAAGTGAGGAAGGAATAGTAAGGAGGTATAAGGAATGAAATTAATTTGTCCTGAATTCTTACAGTTATCTGAACTGGTTTTAAAAGTTGTAAGAGAAGTGCTGTGCTTGATATGTAAAGTCAACCAATTTTACAAATGTGGAATGCTTTGGGTAAGGTAATTGTCATGCCATCTGGTATTTTTTATGTGACAGTACAGGTTTACAAGTAATTTTATTATGATGAAGGTATTCTTAGAGTGCTGAGTCCTTCATAGCATGGGGACTTATTATTTATTTATTTGACATTTGTTGACCGGGTTAGTCAAACTGAGAGAGAGCCCTTTTTCAGTGGAGACCAGGGAGAAAAGCTCCACAGTAAATACATACAAAGTAAGTTGGTTTAAGATAATATAGAAAAATACATCCCATAGACATAAAAAATAACAAGTAGACATAGATTGCAAAATAGAATCAACAATTCAGCATGAATCATGGCTGCACAGGTAAAAACCTCACTCTCCAAAGCCAAGAACACAGCATCCATGGGACCTGATAACGTCCCAGGCTGCCTTCTACATGAACTACAGAATAAACTGAGACCCCATCTAAGTATCATGTTCAGTCTTAGCCTCACCTCAGGCTTTGTGCCCATTGAATGGCACACCGTGATGGTTATCCCACTCCACAAAGGGGGAGCCACACAGACCCTGGGAACTACCGCCCCATTAGCCTGATGAGCCTGGTCTGTAAGGCCATGGAACATATCATCATGGAACTCATAAACAAAGACACTGGAGATCTCCAAACTCTGGACCCCACACAGTTTGGGTTTGTAAAAGGCAGATCATGTCTCCTAAACCTGATAAACTTTTTTGAAGCAGTCAGCAAAGCCATAGATAAGGGTAAGGTGGTTCACACAGCCTATCTAGATCTCGCCAAGGCATTTGACACCATCACCCACTCTGGAATTATGGATAAACTCACTAAACTAGGTATAAATCCCTATGTCACAAGATGGGTTGCCAACTGGCTCACTGACAGAACCCACACTGTGAAAGTAGCAGACTCCAAATCAGACTGCAGGCCAGTGACAAGTGGAGTACCACAGGGTTCAGTCCTGGGTCCTCTCCTGTTTGGTATCTACTTCTCTGAAGTACAGGCTAACACAGAAGGTCTTTGGCTAACTGTTTGCAGATGACTGCAAATTAGGAGCCATAATCGAAACTCCTAACAATGTGGACATCCTACAAAAGGGCCTTACTGAGGCAGATGCCTGGTGTCAAAGCCATGGCCTCAAGCTCAATACCAAAAAGTGCATTGTCACCCCTTTTGGTAAAACTCTGTACCCATGAACTACCACATAGGTGGTAGTCTACTTAACACCAAAAGTGTGATAAGAGACCTTGGGACACAGGTGGACAGTAGTCTCTCCTTTGATAATCACATCCCCACAGTGGTCAGGAATTCCTTCTATGTGACACACCTCATCACAAAGGGTTTCTCATCCAGAAAAAAAGAGGTCATTGTTCCCCTCTACTCATCACTCATTAGACCCATTATAGAGTACAACGGCCCTTTTGGTATGTACCTCACAAGACGTCTACAACAACTGGAAAGGCCGCAGAAATACCTCACAAAGAGGATTACTGGCCTCAAACAGATGCCCTATGCAGACCGTCTCAAAAAACTCCAGCTTTACTCCGTCGCATATCGCCTACTCAGAGGTGATCTCTGCCTAACATACAAAGCTATGTCAAACTCAGAGCTGTTGGACATGCTCCACTTAAAGAAATCCCAATCCCTCTGAGCTACACGCTCTAGGGACCTAAACCTTGTCACCACAATAAACAGAACACGCTGGAGGGATAGATTCCTGTTCCAGAGACTTCCCATACTCTGGAACAGACTACCTATCTATGTCAAACAGAGCTCCTCATTAGCACTCTTCAAGAAAAATCTTGATGACTGGATAGGAAATAGGAAATTCACCCCAGGGATCACTTCTGTGGCTCTGCTTGACAGGGGCACAATAAAATAATTTTCTTGGGTGGCGAAAGCCAGGGTACCTTTTTGACTAGGCTTATATAGGCCCTAGGGCCAATAGCCTAGTACCTGCCTATGAATCTATGATGAGGTAAAGAGGAGAGTACCAGGAATAATATAAAATAGTGTCTTAACAACTTCAAGTTATATAATACAAATAAAGTAGACTGGCTGTGAAAAGAGGGAGGTATGGTCAAATATGGAAAGAAAATAAGTTTAAATGTGTAGATTGGAAGCAGAGAGATTAAAAAGGTGGATATAAGTATTTCAATAAAGAAAAAAGATAGAGTAACACTAAAGTATTAGCAAGAAAGAGAATAGGATACATTAGAGAGTTGGATCAGTTAGGAGGGAGATAGCACTGACATAGTTTATTTTTTTAAGTAAGTTTTTAGCCTTACAGAATTTAGATTTGGGTCTAATGAGTCATATGTCAAGTGGTAGTTTATTCCAGTTCTCAGCAGGGTAACAAGAATAGAGGTTTTTCCCTATGTTGATTTTGGCTTTATGAATAGTGAGGAGATGTTGTTCAGAGCTCCGGAGTGATCTAGCAGGGCTGTATGGGGAGATGATAGTTGTGATGCTGGGGCAGAAAGAGGGTGACTTTAGTATAGAGTGAATAATTAGAAGCTGAGAGAGTAGAATGTTATGAAGGAGTTCAGGCCAGTTCAGTTTTCTCAGTGCTAAGCAGTGATGAGTAGAGTATGGTAGTTCCATTTGTGTGAACATGACCCTGTCAGGGATTTGTAGAGGGGCAGGTTTCTTTTATTCTATCAGAGTAGTCCGAGGTGCTGAGACCTGACACTTTTTTTGTTCAGGAAACATACATTATTTTGAGTTGCTTTCAGTACTTTGCGAGATATGGGGCAATGGGGAATGGATTTCTATGATGGGCCTAATAAAGCATTTGTCTTCTAATTTTATTGTGAAATGGTACTTAGTCAGCTTTGAGCATTAAAACTTGGATATAACTTATTTCTTCCTTAAAATGAAATGAAAAAGTAGTATTGAATGTCTTTCCTTTATGCATATTTTTTGTTCAAGCCAGCAATGGGTCAATAGGTTGGGGAAAAAACTCTAAAATGCTCCCCATAGCATCTATAACCCCATGGCTTCTGGGTGCCTAGCAACTCCCCCCACTGACAGCCAGCTTAATTGAGTTATTACAAGGTAGTCTTGGTCAGTTAGGATATGTTGAAAGGATGCAGGAAAAAGCTAAGTTGAGGAGTAAGACTGAATTTCTTTCCTCTAGCATGGGTTCCTGGCACAACAATTGTCATTTTTTTGCTTTCAGAAGTAGGATGTGTGATTTCAAGTCACATGCATTCTTTCAGACAACTAGTTAACTATCCACTGTACTACATAATGATTTATATTCATATTTACAAGTTTGTTGTTAACACCTACATGGGCAATAGTGTCAAGAGCGCTAGCAGGGTCCAGATGCGTTATTTGTATTGCACAACCACTAGCAAATGTTTGGTGACTTTTTCAATGAAATTAATGAGTTTAAAGGGCAGGATTTTCTTTTGAAAAATCCATAACTGATGGCGTTCCACATCCATATCGAGCAGGTCTGAGATAATGTATTCATAGCTTTACATATGAGGGTAGTGAGACTAACCAGTGTCTGAGGTTGGGCTGTCTTTGTGTAACAACATTACAATGACTATTTTCCAGGCATGTAGACTGTAGCCAATGAAGAGGTTTAGATGAATGAGTATATTGCCACTGTTATAACTGTACTTATGTGGATATTGGAATATCTGACTTATTGTCTTGTACAAGAATATTTCACTGCAGTCAGGTTTGGCAGCTTCACTCAGCTGCCTCTTGCAAAGCTCTGTACATATATTTAAGTACCTCGGCTCCTAGGGGCAACCATGTTAACATCATAATAAACCTGTTCTGGAATGGATAGCTGCTTAAATTGAATAAACCATGCAGGAAAATGCCCTTGACCTCATTATTAAATAGTATGACTGGCATAAATTTACTGTGGATGTACACAATTTATTTGCGCACGACTCCATGTCCTACCTAAATCTGCCCATTACATTATCTCTTAGATAATGTATAGGTCGTAGTGAACTGGTATACAACTTCTTCATACATCCTATTAGGCCAGCTTTTTTGGTATCTCATGTATTCTTGCATTCCACCACAGCTTTTTTTTCACAGCATCCTGTGGAAAGCTATCCAGCACATTTGTAACTCATGGATAAAAAAATCCTTACACCATCTCTGAGTCATCCTGCCTTTATCTCATGCTTGTACATTGTTGTTCCCTTTAATGGCTGATGAAGTCTTTTTAAGCTGCGTGCTGTCTTTCAGGATCATAATCATAGTATCATAGTAGAATATTAGGCTAACTATTCTAAAGGGCCTTTTTAAGCCTAGCCATGCTACCCAATAATATTAGATAGACATTCGCCCATTAAAGGTATACATAGTGTCTTGCCACAGTTATGTGGGTGTCCTCATCAGATGGTAGTGCCATCAACACCAGATATACAGTACTGGCACTGCATGACCATGAATACCCTGTGATTTGCGGATGGCCACTGAGACCATTTCAGTTATTGTAGGCCTGTCACTGCACAACAGGCACACCACTTTGTAACAGGAATGATGTGGTACCATGTAACCCTGACTTAGTTTCTCTGTGTGACCTACTCATAGCCTATGGCTGTGCCTAGGTATGTTGATAACCATTATGATCATATGTGACAGATATGTATGGTTGTGTCCTGCAATCCTGATCTTTAGGTGCCATTGGACTTTCTTCATACATGAGCATGTACCTATAGTCTTTGTTCAGATACACGGGGCTACTTATACACTACAATGGCACATCAGCCATGCAGTAGTTTTCCCTTTATTATCTGGTGGGGCTACTCTCCAGTGATGGCAGAGCCCACAAATACATGCCCAGTGATGGCACCATAGATACAGTGTGTGATGTACCTGCAGCCTTGGCTGTGCATGCATATATAAAGGCTTGTGGTCCTAGGATGTGGTGCAGTGCTCTCCCCTGTACTGATCTGCATCCTCACCCATGTTCCTGGTGTGCACTTCTCCCCAGTTAAATATGGATGTCTTCTGGCCCATTACTGTCTATTGTCTTTCTTCTCACTCATCTTCCAGGTCTGTGTTGCCTGCCGGCATGGTCATCCTACCCAGCTATGGCTGAATGAATTTTCACAGGTGGGCTGAGGACATTGTCCCCTATGTGATCCTATTATCTCTTTCAACAGATATTACACATTTGTTCAGACACACACACACACACACACACACACACACACACACACACACACACACACACACACACACACACACACACACATAGACATGCACACAGTACATGCTGCCTTAGTGTATCCCTGTCTGCTGACTGTCTGTGCTGTTTTACCATAGGTTGCAAACTCAGTTATGTTGCTCCTGTAGTCTGTACTGTCAATAAAGAAAATCCCTAGGTACATCAGTTCTTTTATTCATGGAAGTGGGCTACTGTCTGTAGCAGTAATAACAAGATCTGGGGAGAGCCCTGTAGTTCTCCACTGAGGGGTGTAGCCACAAAATTCCATTTTATAGTCATGAACTCCTTTTACTGTCCCCAACCCACCTGGCACCTCAAACAAATAAACACATCTTTCAAAATGTTGCCCCCTTGCAATTAATAAATGTATTTGCCATTTTCAGTGGTTCCCTCTAAAACTATTAAGGATATTGTTTTTAGATTTGCAATCCTGTCTGTAAGCAAGTTATGTACTTGTTGTTTGAGGCATTAATTTAGATAGTTGAAAACTAATCTGGCCTGTAAAAAGTTACACTGTTTCTGAGTGATGCAAAGAAAAATTTACACTGTACAGTACAACTTCAATGCCTGTCTACACCCTTGACTTTACTGGTGTCAGATCTTTTAGAGGAGATATAGCCACTCACCTGACTTTTTTGGGTTGTATTTGTGAGTCAATTTACTATCCACCAAGTTACTTAGGTCCATAGGTTGTTACTAGGTAAATGACCACTAGGGTTATTACAAGCTTAGCCTCTCACCCCTAACCATTTGTGTACCAAGTATCATGGGTGTCCATATGGGGGTATGTTAGTAGGGAAGTAAATAAGAATTTGTTGGGGGGTATTAGTTAGGATAATACTTTTCTTATTCACAGTGTCGGTCCATAATGGACAAGGGGGATAGAGAAGGGGGTGAATTTACGATTTCACATCCAGTTGTCAAGGTTTCATTTGGAAAGGGTCAATTTTACATGGACGAGGAGCCTATTCTATAGTATGAGGATCCCCTTGGGACACATATCTGTTTGTCCAAATGACAAAAGTGAAGTTCAAATGCCTTGATCTAGTGTTTTGGTGCTGTTTGTTTTGCACATGTGCAACAGATCTGTCAGGGCTGGGTCTCACAAAGTCCTGTAAGCCAGGCAAACATCCCCTGTCAGTAGTCTGCAAGAGAATAAATACAGTGAAAGAGCCTTTAGATGGCCTGTGTAGGACAGGGTATTCATGCTCTGAATTCTCTTGGTGAAAAATGTTTGTGGGCATTCCGAATGTTGCGAGTATCTGCTTAGATGCATACCAAAGGGAACATTGTACTTAATGAAAGGCACAATAAGGGCTGAGTACAGTGGAGCTATAACTTCCTTGGATCTTGGTGGCATATCCTTATCTATAAGTTGGGTGGTATAGAATGATTTTTCTTATTATCTTAGCTATGTGTTTTTGAAAGGCCAGATTGCTGTCTAAATATGTTCCCAGATTCTCCCTCATTAGGCCAGTAATTGAGTACAACGCCCCGTTTGGTATTTACCTCTCCAAACAACTCCACCAACTGGAAAGGCCACAGAAATGCCTCACAAAGAGAATCCATGGCCTCTAACACCTATCATATGTGGACAGGCTCAAATCACTATCACTCTATTCTGCATCATACAGCTTGCTCAGAGGTGACCTGTGTCTCATCTACAAGGCAATCTCAGACCCTAATCTACTAGAGATGGTCCATATCCATAAGTCTAACTCCTCACGTAGTACCTGATCCAAAGGCTTAAATCTAATATGTGACATTAACAAAACCTGCTGGAGAGACAGGTGTGTCTCTCAGGGGCTGCCCCGTCTCTGGAATAGACTCCCCATACACATCAAGCAAAGTCCATTGCTGATTCTCTTCAAGCGCAACTATGATGAGTGGATGGGCAACCACTAATTTATCCCTGGGTTCCACCTGTGTCCCTCATTGACAGTGGCGACAGATGCTGATTGTGGTTTCTTTTCTGGAGATAAACTCTTGGCTAGGCTTGTAAGGGCCCCAGAGCCATTAGCCTAGTAATCTCCTATGATCCTATGACCTCTTACTATTGGGTTGACTATTAGGGATGTTTTATTGATGGATTAATTAACTTCGGCTGACAGATTCCAAAAGGACATTATGATGCAATTTTTGGCACAAGTGCTAGGCCATGACTTTGGCACCAGTCTTTTGTCTGTGTTAAACCCACTTGTAAGACGTTGGTGTTTTGGGAGAATCTATAATAGCTCCCAGTTTGCAGTCATCTGCAAAGTTGGTGAGCCAGAAGCCTTGAATGTTAGCCTTTTCTTCTTAGAAGTAGATTACAAACAGGAGCAGGCCCAGTATGGAGCCCTGGGATAATCTCCTGGTGACCAGTTTCTTGTTAGAGATAGTCTCACTGATCTTGACTTCTTGGGTGCCATCTGTGAGCCAGCTGGCAATCCAGTGATTTATGCAGGGATTTATGCCTAGCTCAGAGAGTTTGTCAGCAATGCTTGAATGAGGTATTCTATCGAATGCCTTGGTTGGATCAAGATACACAGTATGCATTGCCTTGCTGACCCTTTCAAAGAAGACTATCAGGTTAAGTAGGCACAACCTTCCCTTAACAATGCCAAATTGGGAAGGAAACAATTATCTGAAGGTTGTCAATGGCCTTGCTTATCATTTCCATGATAATCCATTCCTTGGCTTTGCATATTACACTTGTTAGACTGATGGGCAAGTAGTTCTCTGGGTCAGGCAATGGTCTGACCTTGTGGAGGGGAATGACTATTGTGGTCCTCCATTTACTTGCAGTATAACCTGTTTCAAGGATGTAGCTGAAGGGTGGCTCACGTGGTCCCAATAGGTCATGCTTTAGACTGTTCAAGAGGCAACTGGGGATGTTGTTGGGACCCACAGAGGTGGTGTTTCTGACTTTAGCAAGTGCTGCCAGCATCTGGTCTCTGCTAACAGTTGGGGGGAAGTATGTTGGAGGGGATTTCACCTGGTGGAACTGGGGGTGAGGGGGGGGTGAAGTCTGAGTTGAATTTATCAGCCATTAGATTGGGTGTGTCACCCTGATGTGTGAACTTGGTACCATACACCACCATTTCAGCACACTGCTGAGTGTTACCTTTAAGGTTTTGGACATAGCTGAAGTTGTATACTGTTTGTGTTTGCTGGCAGTGAGCTTGCAATTTAGGCTTTGTGAGTTTTGGGAAATGGGACCTCTGAGTTTAGGTCTCAATAAAGCATGTGTTAGTGATATGATCATGTTTTACAGTGTTGCATGAGCACTGATTTTTTTTATTTTGGGCAGGTGCATTTGACAAAATAAATAATCTGTGGAGAAGATGATGAGATGTCTTCATGACACCTCAGTGGAAATGTTCATATCATATACATGCTGGATATTACAGGTAAGAGTATGTTTTTTGTTTTGATAGATTGCTATACTGTAATGAATTACTGATTTCTGCTCATGTATTGTGCAGATATTGAGCAAGAAATAAGTAGGGCTCATGTTTTGTGCAACTATTTACTGCTATAGAATGCTTACATTTTATAATGTTTTGTATTCTTAGTATCGTTTATGACAATATTAAGCTGTTTATCGATTCACTAGTTTTCAGACTTTTTATGTGATTTGAGTTGATAGTTATTAATCTTTGTGGATAGATTTCCAGCTCTGTTTATTCTGACTTCAGTTCTCTGTTTGTATACTGAGTATATGACAGCGGGCTAGTTCTTTCTCACACATACAGTTTGTTTTGCACTTCAACAGTCTTAGGATTAATTTCTATATAGATTATGTGAGCTTCTGCTTATATATGTGTACATTGTGTGTATGTATGTATGTAAGTATATATATATATAGAGAGAGAGAGAGATCAATGTATATACCAGTTTGTAGATATTTACTGCTAAATAAATATCATTGGCAGGTACCAGACAATCAGTCTGCAGACTATTACTAGCAGAGCCAATAAACAATATTCAGAATGTTCCCTATAGTCTCAAGGACAGTAACTAGGGTTGCCATCTTTTAACAAGGCCAAAGTGGGACATGGGGGTATGGTCAGTATGACACGGGAGTGTGACCAATATGACACTGGCCACACCCCTACCATAACATCTCCAGAGGTGTTGAAGGAGATGCAGTATTTCCGTTAGGGGTACAACATTGTGAAGTTATTACAGCATACTGAAAACTCACAAACCATTTAAATGAAGTGAAGCATTACTGCAAAAACACATTACTCAGTTGTAACAGTAAGTAAACTTTAAAGGAAAAAAAACACACTACTCCTATTAAACAGACACATGTTTATTTATAAAAAGTAAAAAAAATTATTTGTAAACTAACAGTGACTATTCTGAAAGAAAAAAAAATTCTACATACTGCACACAGGCTAAACGTATGATTGGCTACTTTTATTGCAAATTAAAGCTAAAGCAAAAAATAACACAAAACTACATACTGCACACTAGAAGATAAGGAGACTAACTAAATCTCTTTTTTTTAAATGTGTACTTTCCATTTGATTTTATGGCTTGAAGATGGGCCCAGTTTGATACAGTATTTGAATAAAAGTCACTATGTTTCATCTGGTAATTTATAGTCATCATGAGTTTGGCTTTTAACAAGTTCACACTACATTGGTTTCGCACATCTGTCCATTTACTTTTCACCAATCACACCAGATTTCTTCCCATAGTTCTTATTGGCATTATCAGCCCCATATGCTGAAATGCTGTTCCAGGGCAAGGAGTGCTTTTTCATAATGTTTGAAATCTGCTGTGATATAGCCTGGTCAGATTCATTAGGGCCTTCATATAAGTCCAAAAGGCCATTCACCACCACTTCTTCTTTAGAAAAATACCTCACAAGTAGAAATAATTTGATGTTCCCCTTGTTGAAAGCATCCAATGAAATTGCAAATGAAGTGCCTAGTTTTTGAAGGTCATGCAGGAGGCATTCTAATGAGTGCTGTCCCAAAACATTTTCAACAATGGCTTCAGCCTTGGTTCTTCTGCAAGATAGTTTTTTTTTTTGCAATGTCTGAGTCGCTGTACAACTGGCTGGCCAACTTTACTGTACAGTCCAAACTGTTATAGGAAATATTGTGCTTAACAGTACGGAACACCTCAGAAGCTTCTACTGCATTGTTCCTAAGTTCTGGTTCCTCAGTGTTTGTGTTCCTTGCCCACTTTGTCATCAGGTGGCTGGCCTTTGCTTGAAGAATAGCATTCTTATGTTGTTCAGTTGCCTCATGTGGTGCAACATCATTTCTTCCACCGTGGGTCACTAGAAATTCTTTCTTGCAGTACCTGCAGAATGCTTTGACATCACTGCATCTCTCAATGCAGTCAAATTCCATTTTCCAAACATCCTGCCACATGCACATTCTCTTGTTGCTGGTTGGCTGTGATGAAGCTGCTGCTCTCTTCATTCTTCAATCTGTACTTACCTGATATACAGCATATTTACCAAAACTGTGTTAGTAGGGTGCAGTAACATACTGGCGCACAAATTAGCTGGCTAGAAACACTGACACACAAAATAATTGGCTAGAAACACTGGCACATGAAATAATTGGTTTGAAAAAGACTGGCACCTGAAAACGGTCATAAAAACATTGGCATATGAAACATGAAGCAGTTTCTAAAGTTGTTCTTTAATATAGATTCACTGAAGATGTGAGGAAGAACTGGCCTTGACTCTAGATGATTGTCACTGTTAAATGACATCCTGATGACCCCATGTACAAAATGGGAAAAAGGGGTTTTAGATGGATGGTTAGAAACACTGGTATTTGAAAGAACTGGTTACAAACACTGGCATTTGAAAGAACTATCTAGAAACAGTGGCATGTGAAAGAACTGGTTTGAAAAACATTGTCACCTGAAAACTGTCAAAACATTGGCATATGAAAGACCCGAGGAATGGAGCAGAAGAGAATTAACATTACAAACCATTTAAAAAGGTAAAATAATTAATGACGTAATGTAGGGGGGCATTTTGGCCATTGCAAACTTGACATTAACACAGGCTGTAGAAAACCAAATGCATTATTTTTACCACTGAAAATGCCCCTTCATTCCTTCAGAAAATAAAGTTAAAAACAGTTTCACTGTACTGAAAAGCCACTCTAAAATGAATTAGAATGCATAGCGGACATCATAGACCCAATTTACCCTTGAACACAGCAATTAAGAAAAAAGAAACAAATATATAGTACTACTTTACACAGCACAATGATGTATTAAAGAACAGGCCCAACGGCAGTACTGGCTGTAATCGCATTATAATGAAAGGAGTACATTGTAAATTTATTGAAGACATCACTAAAAACAAAATGCAAACTTTGCTACTTATAAAAGCAAACTATCCTGAAAGCTGACATGTTGTAGCACAATTCCAAATGCACTGCACTAACTTCTGAGCATGCATCCACCAAAAAGTAAGCAAACATTTTACCTTTTAAAAGTACTTCCTGCAAGAGCATGTAAAATAAACTACAATGCACAGCAGACCCCAAAAACCGTTTTAACTCCAAACATAGCATTTAAGAGAAATAAAAATAAACCTTTAACAGTAATTTTCCCAGCACAACGATGCAATAAACAGGCCCAAGTAAAAAAAAAAACATGCCCATATTCACATTATTATTTTTTTTTCTCAAATAATTTTTATTGTTTCATAAAAAACAAAGCATACAGAAAAAAGAAGAAAAAAAACCCATTGTAATTAAGCATTGGATCATAACATGTCGTTTTGAGCAGGAGAACAAGACAACAAAAAAAAAAAAAAAAAAAAAAAAAGAATTGTAATCTATCTACATCCAAAAACAATTACGTACAATATTTACAAATGAACGTGCTACCAGACATAAAAATAGAGAATTATGAGAGTTGGCAGTGGATCTCCAAATAATAGAAGGGATATGAATATGGACCTCCACGAATAAACAATGATAAGCAATAAAAAGGAATTACACACTCAAAATTAAATCAAGTAGATATTTCCACAATTTGCCAAAGTAGGCTTTCTTCTTAGGCCCATTTATGATGAACTTATGAGCAGAAATATATTTGATTGCCATCTCCTTGAAACCCCTCCAACAGAGTTTAGTGCGATCCAACCAGTTATTTGTGATGTATAGTTTCATAAGAGAGCAAAGAGTAAGTAAAATGTGGAGTTCTAATTTAGGCATCTTAGAGAGGGGGATATGGAGAATGGCTGTTTCCCAGGAAAGGGTGGAGTTATAGTAGCCCATTTTCTGAAGACGTACTTTTAAAGAGCACCAGAGTTTGTGGGAATGATTACAGGACCACATGATATGGAGTAGATCAGCTCTCAGACAAGGACAGCAAGTACATGAGGGGGATAAATTGGGGTTAAATTTATTGAGTACTGCAGGAGTGTAGTAAGAGTTATTGTTCAACATCAGTTGGGTATACAAGAGTTTTTTGAAAGGGGACAGTTCTGCGGTAATTTTTATAGCAAAAAGTTTTTGTTCCTCTGTAATGAGGAAACCTTGGTTATCCCAGTAGTTAGAGAAAAGGCAGTTGGATTTATATAGTAAGGAGTTCAGTAATCTGTAAGAGGTTGAAATCATTTTCTCATGACTCGAGACTGCAGAAATGATTTCACCTAGTTTGCTGATTTCCTGAGGATTGGGAGAAACATTAATAAATTGTGAATATATTATCTCTCTTAGCTGCCGGAGAATAACTGTGTATTTATTATTTAGCCTTAAAAATTAAACGTAACTCAGCAAGAGTTTTTGCCTTATATTTAAGAATATCCCATACCTTAAGATCTTTAATAAGGGGAAACTCAGTAAGGTCAACCATTTTATTATTGATCTTGAAGTTTGGATTATGATGTAGTGGTTGGAGAAGAGGTAGAGTATTTTCAAGGTTAATGTCCTTAATCAGCTTTTGGAAAAGCCTGATCTTATGTTTTAGGGTGGGAGATAATTTAGAGTTGTTCATGGAAGTAGGGGATAAGAAGGGAATAGCTTTCGGGTTAGTTTTGTTGGAGATAATGTTATGATGCCATATTCTCATCCAGGACGGATAGCGGGTATGAGCTTTACTATTGAAATTTGAAATAATCCAAATTCTATTAGAACAAGTGATTGTGTAGTAGAGTTGAAAATTTGGAAGGCCTAGCCCCCCTTTCTCCTTAGGGTAAATTAGCTTGGAGTAAGAGATCCTGACTGTTTTTGGAAACCAGATGAATTTGGCTAATTCTTTGTTAATTTTGGAGAACAGATTGTTGGAAACAATCAGATTAGATGTGTTAAATTGATATAGGAGTCTGGGCAAGACATTCATTTTCACTATAGCTACTTTGGATAGAAACGCCAGATTCATGAGTTTCCATCTGTGTAGGTCTTGATGTATATTAGACCATGTTTTTAGTAAGTTATTTTGAAGCATGGAGGCTTGATTGTGTTCAAAGTGTATTCCAAGATATTTAAGGTGATAGGTTATTTGGAAGGGAGACTCAGGAAAAAAAGAAAGATTTATGAGCATCAGTATTAATTGGAAAGATGTGTGATTTCTTATTATTAATTTGGTAATCTGAAGCATTAGAGAAGTTATTGACAGCATTTATGATTTTAGATAGGCCTGAATTGGGAAATTGAAAATAAAGATTAAGGTCGTCAGCAAAAGCAGAGAGTGTTACTTGAGTATTTAAGACTTTGGGGATAGAGTGATATGCATTTGGGGTAATATATAAGAAAAAGGGCTCAATAAAAATGTTAAAAAGAAAGGGGGAAAGTGGACAACCTTGTCTTGTTCCGTTGGTAATCAAAATTGAACTGGACCTTTTTTTGTTTACATAGAGGTATGTATAAGAATTTGTATAGAGTATTCTAATCATATCGGAGAAAGTTTTAGGTATATTAAAATGAGAAAGGGTAGAAAACAAAAAGTCCCAGTTTACTCTGTCAAATGCTTTGGAGGCATCTAACGTTAAGGCATAGATCGGATTTTTATCTTTTTTTGTAAACTGTATTAGGGAATCCATAGTTAAGGCATTGTCCCACGTGTGCCTGTTGCTCATAAAACCAGCTTGGTCAGGGGATATTAAGGATGGCAGAATCTTTTTGAGTCTATTGGCTAAGATAGCGGCAAATATTTTTATATCAACGTTTATTAGTGAGATAGGTCTATAGTTGTGAGGATCAGCTCTATCTTGTTTGTTTTTTAATATCAGTATTGTTCTCGAATTGTTCCAATGTAAGTCAGTAATTCCATTCTTTATAATGGAGTTGAAGACCTTAAAAAGAATAGAGGAGATTCTAGGTCTAAATACTTTAAAGAAATTGGTGGTAAAACCATCCAGGCCCGGGGATTTGCCTAATTTGAGGTTATTGATAACGTTTTGAATCTCTTGAAGTTCCAGCGGGGCAGATAATAGGGAAGTTTGGTTTGCATTAAGAGAGGGAAATTTGATGGAGTTGAGAAAAGTCTCCATCTGAGGTTTGAGAGTGTTATTTTCCTTCCTGCTATAAATATCTGAATAGAGATCGTGAAACAGTTGAATTATTTCAGTATCCGATTTATAGATTTTACCTTGGTAGTGGAGAGTAGAGATTCTAGGAGCACCATTATTGTTTTGTAATATTCTTGCAAGAGTTCTTGAGGGAGTTTGCGCCCATTCAGAATAAGTTGCTATAAATTTTTGTTCCTGAAGGGAGTAGTTATGTGTGTGAAGTTCAAGTAATTCTTTTCGTGTAGTATTAATCAATTTGTCTATCTTTGGGTCAGGATATAATCTCTGCCTCCTTTCTAGAGAGGATAGTCTTAAAGTCAGATTAGTTTCTCTTTTTTTATTAAGTTTTTTAAGAAAGGAGGCTTTATTAATCAAAAAGCCTCTTAATTCAGCTTTACAAGCCGCCCATTGGATATCTGGAGGAATTTGGGACGTCTTAAGATTAATGTCTAGGTCAGATAACATGGCATTGATTTTGTTTAATATGTCTTTGTTATATAATGTTATTGTTAAGGGTCCAATTAGCGTAAGTGGGAGTTGAGGGCGTGAAGCTAATTTTGAAGGAGATCTTTGCATGATCTGAAAGAAATCGGGGTTCAGCACTAAAGGTATTTTTAAATTTTGAAAGTGGGTCTGAGATTAAAAAGAAGTCTAGCCGTGACCAAGATTTATGGCAATTGGAATAGAAAGTGTATAGATTTTCTTTGGTCAAGATATTGCTAAATGCAATAGTGTCAATGAGGTTAAAGTCTGAGATAAGTTCCCCTAGGGCTACAGAGGCTTGGAAGTTATATGAGGAAGAGTTACTGGTGCGATCCAAACTGGGATCTATTACAGCATTCCAATCCCCACCTATTATGAATAAGTAGTTTTGGAATGAACAAAGGATGTTATAGATTTCCCAAATAAAAAATTGTTGTTGAGAGCATGGTTCATATATATTCAAAAAAAAGAACTGGTTTGGATGAGCCTGGGAGCAGAGATGTAAAATAACACCATCTAGCATATTTATCAGATTTAACCTCATTAATTACTCCCTGAAATTGTTTCTTAATTATAATGGCCGCTCCCTTAGAGTTGGAGCTGTCTCCGGCAGCTATGATATCCCTAATCCATTTTCTGCTGGTTTCTTTCTCCCATTCTTCCTTGAGCAAGTGTGTTTCTTGTAAGAAACAAATACTAGCCTGGGATTTAAAAACAAGGTGGAGTAGCATTTTTTTTCTTAGCACTATTTTGTAAGCCTCTAATGTTCCAAGAATCAATAGACCAACTCATGTTAGTTGAAGCCTAACAGGGTTAAAGGGAACGTTGTACACTTGAATATTTAGTAGCAAATATGGAGAGGACAACAAGTGTTGGAAAGAACCAGCACTAACATTTAAGTAGTAAGGGAAATCGGAGATCCACTTCAAAACTGTAGTTACAAGAAATTTACACATAAAGGTAAAGGTAGCATAGTACTCCTTCTGACTAACCCCGGCGCCTACCCACCCAGATCCCTTAGGTGAAGAAGTACAAAACCAAACATAAGGTGAACATAACATTACTATACATATGTACACATAAATGCTCATCCAAAAGACCACCATCTTAGAGCACTACTACAATGCACTAATGAGCATCCATAACTGAGTAGTAATCAAAATAAGTAAGATAGGACAGATAGAATCCTAAAGATAGTTAAAAAAGGAAAAGGAGACAGTGTACTAATTGTTAGTTGAAGACGCTTTAGTTATGGTTGCTAAGATAACTTAAAAAAAGTAAAGAGTAATGAAGGTAGAGAATATATCATGAAAGATTCAAGTAAGAGGTGTGTAAACAAAGTTCAGATGAATACAAATATAAAAGTAACCATTCTATACTAAGAGATAAATAGGACATTAGAGAGGAGATTTATATAGACAGGTAAATGGAGAAAGAGTCACAAGGAAACTTGAGAGTTACATGGTCTATGTAGCAGAGGAAAGAGGAGAGTTTGATTAACTATGTTTACATCAAAAGATAATAAAGTAAGCTATGAATGGTAGAAAAAAGACATTCATAGAACAGCAAGGTAAAATTCACATATATTAGCAAACCTGCTCATTTTAACTATCATATATATATATATATAATATTAGGGGGCCTGTAAGACCCATAGTTACAATTCTTATACATTCTGAATCTGCTCTTATGAAACCTTGAATTAAACAGACAATGCAAAAATCTGTTGCATAACATCTTAAAATATGTTAAGTTCTCGAATGTATAATTGATACACATAACATTACCTCAAAAGCTATAGAAATTTAGTAGGTTGTGCATTTTAACCATTTATAATAATATTAACCAATGACCACACACAAAGGATCAATGTTTGCATTTGACTCTCAGAGCAGTCAACACTAACATTGTATAGTTTAACTGTAATTGTGCCTGACATCTCCTAGATTAAGAGCTAGGTGAAAAATATTGCTAAGTCAAATATTTATATAGGCAGGCATTACTATAAGAACTGTTAGCATCACAAAATGTTATATAAAAAAAAAAAGGTACATAACAATATGACCATTGGGTTATCTAATAAGCATTGTAAATAACCATAGGAATGTTTAAGACACCAACTTTTCAATCAAATTTTCCTCCAAATAAGCAAGAGTTATCTATTCACAATATGCCCTTCTCGGATGTCCGCTATAGGGATTAGTGTACATTTGTAAGACAAAACTGGTTTCAAGCGAGTTGACCTATATAAAGCAGAGTTACCTGTTTGATACAGCCTCCGCTCATCGTGAATATTATTTCCCGGCTTCAGAAAATGATTTTTGCGAGAATAGGTTCAGGCAGGCTAGCAGGGAGCATGAACTTGTATCCAGGACACAGATATTACACAAAGTGCTACAAGCGCAATTAACAGAGGCAAAGCCTATTATACGTGAACACCTGTGAGTCACAAGCTAAGGATGACCCACTGGAAACAGCTCGTGGCCCAAAGGTTCCTTGCTTTACTCGGGCAGCCGCTCTGAAAGACAAAAAAACAATTAAACATAGTTAATAATAACAGTGGAGTAATATAGACGCTGGATTAGTGAACGGAGCTGTCATTAATTCACCCGGTAAGTAAGCAGATCTTGTAGAGATTCGTAAGCTAAAGCGCTTACATGAATAGTTGGATTAAGACTCAGGAGCCTTACTGAAGGCTTTAAGATAAGCTTCTTTTGCCTCAATCGAGGAGGTTACTGTGTATTTAATATCATTGTTGAAAAAGATGAAGGTGTTCAGAAAGCGCATTTGGAATCTGATATTCCTTTTGATAAGATCTGCGCAAAACGGAGCTAATTTTTGTCTGCTTTCTTTGATGAAAAGGGGTAAGTCTTGAGAGAAGGAGATTTTATGGTTATTCCACATGAAGGTTTTGTGACTTTTAGCCAAGTTCAGTATCTTTTGAGCGACCTGAAAGTTAAGTAGCCTTGTGTAAACTTGACGGGGTGTTGAGGAGTCTTGACGTTTGTATAAGGCATGGTGAGCTCTCTCAATAGTTATTTCAGAAGTATCTCCGTCCAAGCGCAGTAATGACTCAAATATCTGCTTAGCAATATTAAGTAAACCTTGATTTTCATAGTTCTCAGGGAGACCTCTAATTAAGATATTGTTGCTTCTACTTCTTGCCTCGAAGTCTGTTAGTTTTAGTTGTAGATCTGTTATAGAAGCTGTTTTGGCACGCAACTCATCAGATAAGGACTGTATTTGAAATTCGTTAGTTTGGGTTTTTTGTTCGAGGGTGACTACTCTGTCTACAACTTGATTAATAGATTTTCCCAGATTAGAAAGTTGTTTCGAAAAACTTTGTATGGCAGAATGAATGGGTTGAAGGGCCTGTTTCAGCTTGTCCATGTGGAAGTTGGAATCATCCTTAGTTTTAGCACTGATTTTATTAGAGTCCGTACTTTGTTTATTTATTCTCTGTCTTTTAGAGAGAACCTCTTTTTCCGGAAAGAATATTGCTGAAGATTTTGCTTTTGTCGTTTGTGTCTCCATTATGACAGGTTCATTTGCCATACTTATCTGCTTAGCCATGAGGAATTAGGAGTGCAGGAGATGAAATCAGGCCCTTTGGATGCACGTGGCTATGGCACTGTGGAAGAGCTGTAGAATTTAAAGGTTGCATTTGAATCTTGCAGAGATAGTAAAATGATGAAAAACCCAAAGTAATAATAGTAAAGTGGATCTTTTTTGTTTAGAAACACGACCACAAACTCTTTAAAGTATAGAAAAATCTTAGAAGATGTAATTGAGGTAGGGAGCTCTGTGCATAAGCTGCACACTAGACGACCACCATCTTGGAATCTCCCCATATTCACATTATAAGCAAGCAGGATGTTTTAACCTTATTAAATTCAGCATAAAAAATAAAATGCACATATTTCCAACTATAAATGGAAACTAACTAGCAAAAAAAGGAATTAAAACAAATTACTGGAATAAAAAACCAAAAAAGCAAAGGACACTCAACACCACCAAAGGAAACATTCGACTGCTTTAATAAAGTAAGCACTTTCGTATCGAACAATGTCAAGGCTTCTTCAGACTTAACAAAATGAATGAAAATCAGTCATTAAATACCACTCAACACAGTCACATGATCAAAATTGGTTAATTAAAAACAATCAAATAAGCTCAAAAGATTGACATAGTCAAAAATAATACAAAACAAAATAAAATAAAATACCAGTCCACTTAGTGAACTAATCGCAGGAAAAAGCGAGTTAAAACATTCTTTTATAAAAATTATCTCATTAAATGTCTTGGCTTCTAGATGCCCGCTATACAGCATACATCATTAATGCCTGGATATCTAAAAGCATCTAATTTTTGAGCTGCCATAGAAGTTCATGTATGCTCTATAGCATGCATCTTGAAGCTAAAAAGTTTAACGAGATAATTCTTATAAAATAATTTTTTAACTCGCTTTTTCCTGCGATTAGTTCACTAAGTGGACTGGTATTTTATTTTATTTTGTTTTGTATTACTTTTGACTATGTCAATCTTTTGAGCTTATTTGATTGTTTTTAATTAACCAATTTTGGACTGTGTTGAGTTGTATTTAATGACTGATTTTCATTCATTCATTTTGTTAAGTCTGAAGAAGTACTGACATTGTTCCATACGAAAGCGCTTACTTTATTAAAGCAGTCGGGTGTTTCCTTTGGTGGTGTCGAGTGTTCTTTGCTTTTTTGTTTTTATAAATGGAAACTATCTTGAAACAGCTATGGCAATTTGGCAACATGTACCTGCTAGAATACTAAATGCAATACGTTACCTATGAACATTCCTCCTCAAAAAATAAAGAGTTATTTATTTTATTTATTTTATTTTACATTTGTTGACCGGGCTAGTCTAACTGGATACATGTCCATTTTCAGTAGAGGCCCGGGGAGAAAAGCTCCAGGAAAAAACATGCAAATATTAAAAAGTAACAACAAAAGTAGCAATTGTTTCAAAAATGAATTAAAAACTCAAAAATATTTTATTTTTTTTTTATTCCAAAAGATGTGCATAATTGTTATACACACATGCACATTGACTTGCAAGAACTAACACTAGGAAAAAATACCCAAAGCAGTATATCTTAACGTCTTGAAAACAGCATTAAATTGCACACATTTCCACACAAAAAAGTTCAAACTATCCTCGAACATTTTCTATCTGTAAACGGAAAGTACCCTGAAAAAGCCACGACAATAGAAATATATCACACTACATTTATGTGTAAAGACTGCCCCCACCACAAATAAACAAAACGTCTATACACACATTTCAGTCTTTAAAAACTGCTTCCAAATCATACCAAAACAACCACAACGATTATAATTACACACACACACGCACACTATATCTTTAAAAACTACCACTTGGAAATTTCAAAATAACCATTGCACACATTTAAATACTGTGCAGTGCACCCCATTTACCTCTAAACATTAAAAACTTAAATTTAAATAAAACACAATATTCCCATTTTAAATAACTAGAGCAAAAAAAATACTATTGACTGTTGTACTTACCACTATCACAGTCTTTGCTTTTTTGCTGGGCTAGCTGGCTTCCTGCCTGCTGGAATGGTTGACTGGATGACTGGCTTCCTGCATGCTGGAGTGACTAGCCGGATGACTGGTTTCCTACCGGCTGGAGTGGCTGCCTGGCTGGCTAGCAGGCTACCTGCCTACTGGAGTGGCTGGCTGGCTAGTAGGCTTCCTGCCTGCTTCAGTGGCTGGCTGGCTGGTTAGCAGGCTCCCTAACTGCTTTGGTGGCTGGCTGGCTGGCTGGCAGGCTTCCTACTTGCTTCAGTGGCTGACTGGCTTCCTAGCTTCCTGGGTAGCTGGATATCTGGATTGCTGGATGGCTTCCTGGCTTCCTCAATGGCTGTTTGTCTGTCTGGCAACAAACAGAAAATCTCAGTCCTAATATTAGTGGCTGTAGAAGCACTAATAAAAACCAACTCTACAGCCGTGACTTTGCAGGGCTCTTCCTGGTTGAATCCATGGCCACTTCAAGACGTGCAGCCAACTGCTGCATGATTTACAACACCCGGACCTAACAGGAAGTAGCTCTGCCTGCCGTTCCGGGTTGGTGATGTAACCAAATTGCCATGAAAAAAACTGTAACATTTTCTGCTTTTCCATGGCAATTTGGCACAAATAAAAAAACAGGACTTTTAAAGTCCCACTGCTTCACAGTGCAGGCAATGGGATGACATAGCTCAACCCGTGAGTGTCCTGCTGACAATGGGATGGGTGGTAACCATAACAGCAACACAAGATAAACTGCCTATTCATTTGTCTATGTTTATACTGAAGGTGGCAGGGATGCTACTGTACTTGACATGCAGTGCAAATGTATTCTTGAGGTGCACCCCCAAATTTTAGAATCCCTTTTTATACAGCCTAGGTGAGCATTTGCTTATTTAACTAGTTAGAATAAATTTACATATTAGTGATATTCAAGATTGGAATTCACTATACCTGTGTCATGCTATAAGTGGGCTGGCAAAATTGATCGACTGTTCTGGCTATGACAGTCGGTCATTTAATCCTTTATGGAAATGTTACAAACAGTCAAATCTTAGGTCAGCTATGGTTTATCACCATAGCATGATAGGCAAGGAGGTTATTGTGTAGTGCAGTACCCCCAATGAATTCCGTGCAGGTTTGGGGATTCCACTGCTGATCGGCAGGTGATGGTGGCATGGCATCATTGACAAACAGGTTGTCAATGAATACCATGGTATCTGTTCATTTGTATACTAAATTACACAATATATTTTGTGTACACTGTCAAAGGTATACTCTTCAAGGGTTACAGGATTAATTAATTTATTAATGAAGGACCTGAAGTTTGCAAATATTGGGAGAGTTAAGAGCATACCTCTAAACTGTCCCTGACTTTCAAGGACACTCCTAATTTTGACTCAAATTTTAGCTCTGTCCATCTTAATCCTTCCTAAAACAGGTGACTTTTGGAGAAAAGGTTGTGAGTTACACTTAATGATAATAATTTTAGTTATCATTCAGAAAATGTGTATTAATTCACATTCTCATATTCTATTAATGTTTAAAATTAATATCACTAATATTTTAAAAGTGTCCCTGATTTTATTGAGAGCAGTCCCTGATTGGTTGAGAGCTATAGTTGAGAAGTATTAAATAAACCTATGAACTTTTAAAATAATGTTTTCCATCTATATTGCAAATCTTGAATATGTACAGGTGATCCATCCACAAAAAGAGTGGATGTTGAATTTTATTTTTTAACAGGTGGCACTTTGGCTGTGTTTTAAAAAGTGTTTATGCTACTGTTAAACATTTGTGAGAGGCATTGAGGGAGGGACTCAGTGCCATTGATGGCACTCCTGTAGACATTGTTAGTTTCGATGTGAGTGAGGTTTGCTACTGCACACCTGGAGGGTATTACCATACAGAATAACTAAGAAGTACAGGGAATCCCATTGTGCTCTGTACACACCTACATTGCTTAGACATAATAACCTACATGTAGGCAAATGGAAAAATACAGGTTAGGTATTGTAATGTAAACATCTAATGTAAGTCCATAGGTTCATTGTTTTATACTAGGCTAATGACCACCTGTGTCTTTATGAGCCTAGATGTGCAACCCAGCCCAATTTTTGTCTCAGAGTTCATTGGACACCTATATGGTGGAGGTATGTTAGTAAAGAGGCAGCAAAGTGTTATGTGGGGGTATATTAGATGGAGATTAATTTACTTACTATCAAACTCTGCTGTCATATGTTCCCAGATCCCTTACTACTGGCTTGACTATTAGGGGTGTTTTATTGGTGAAGTAATTAACTTGGGCTGATAGATTCCAAAAGGGTACTTTAATTTATTTTTGGGCATGAGTTTTAGGCCATGGCTTTGACCCCACTCTTTTGTCTGTGTTAAGCCTGCTTGCAAAGTGTTAGTGTCTTGAGGGAAATCTATAATAGCTCCCAATTTACAGTCATCTGCGAACTTGGTGAGCCAGAGGCCTTGAATGTTATCCTTGACTTCTGAGAAGTAGATGCCAAACAGGAGTAGACCCAGAATGGAGCTCTGCAGTACTCCCCTGGTGACCAGTCTCTTGGTGGAGGTGGTCTCTCTGATCAATTCTTGGGTCCTGTCTATGAGCCAGCCAGCAATCCAGTGAGGTTTGTAGAGATTTATGCCCAGCTCAGAGAGCTTGTCAACAATGCATGAGTGGAGTACTGTATTGTTTTATTGATGGAGTAATTAACTTGGGCTGACAGTTTTCCCAAAGGGCACTATAATGCATTTTTTTTCACATTAAGGTTTAATCCATGGCTTTGGCACCAGTCATTTGTTTGTGGTGGACCCTCGTGAAAGATGTTGCTATCATGGGGGAAGTCTATGACAGCTCCCAATTTGCAGACAGTAATCTGAGAACTTGGTAAGCCAGAGGCCTTTGACTTCTGAAAAGTAGATGCCAAACAGGAGCGGGTCCAACACAAAGTCTTGGGATAGTTATTCATAGGTTCATAGGTTCATAGCTCTGCTGGTGGCAGGTCTCCTGGTGGATGTGGTCTCACCAATCTTGACTTCCTGAGTACTGTGTTTGAGCCAGCCTAAAATTCAGTAAGTTATTAAGGGATTTAAGCTTAGTTTAACAATACCTGAGTGGGGTATTGTATTGTATGTCTTAGCCAGGTCACGGTAGGTGGTATGCACCATTTTGCCCTTATCTATAGGCTTGGTGACCCTCTCAAAGAAGTCTATCAGGTTGAGTAGGCAAGACCTTCCCTTAACAAAGGGGAACTAGAATGGGTCCAGTGTCTGTAGGTTGCCAACGTCCATTATAATTCATTCCATGGCTTTGCATATTAGACTTGTCAGACTGATGGGCTTGTAGTTCCTGGTGTCAATTGACAGTCCACCCTTGTGAAGAGGGATGACAGTTGCAGACATTCATTTATCTGGCATGTAACCTGTTTTGAGGCTGTAGCTAAAGACTGCCTCAAGTGGTTCTGCTAGGTCTTGTTTTAGGCTATATAGGAGGTAACCAGAGACATTGACGGGGCCCATTTTAACAGTGTTTTTGGCCTTAGCTTGTGCTACCAGGATCTGCTTCCTATTGATAGCTGGGGGGGATATGTTAGAGGAGGTTTCACATGCGGTAGTCGGGGGAGTGATGGGGTGATGTTAGAGCTAAATTTATCAGCCAGTATATGAACTATGTTATCCTGGTCAGTGAAGCTTGTGCCATTTACCACCTGTTCTACATGCTGCTAAATGTTACCTTTAAGGTTTCTGACATAGCTGAAGAACGCCTTGTGATTGTCTTCATCTTGGGAGGCTATCCTGACCTTGTAAATTGCCTTGTGGACTTTATTAGATCTCTTAAGTTTCTTGTTTAGTTGAATCAGAGAGCTCTTGGCTCTGTGAAAGTTGTTCTTTCTGATTCTGGCCATCACCTTTTTTTTTTTTGTTATATACCCTGTTAAGGTAAGGATTCCATCAGTGGAGTTTGTTTTTGGTGTTATATCTGGGCTTATTACTGGTAGGTATAGCAGCCTCAGTGTATCCATTTGCATGTTTGTACAGGGTTTCTGTAAATAATTATGCCCAGGTAGCTGTGTCCTCGGGGTTTTGGGGTAGCTGTGAATTTTGGTAAACTGTCATTTAATAGGATGTAGTTTGCTTTAGACTAATTCCTAACTGTTACAGGTTTAATTGGGTTTTCCATGTTGATTTTTATTTCCATGGTGACATATTTAGGTTCATAGGTTCATAGATTTGTACTAGGCTAACTGCCATTGTGGGCCATTTTAAGCCTAGCCAATTACCCCAAATGAGAATCAAACCCTGGACTTTGTACTTGTCTGGGAAACACTTTAGCCTGTATGCCAACCTCCCTCCTTGTGTTCCAACCTCACCAATGAGGATGTGACATGGGAGCAGGTGCAATGCTCTACAAAGTTGGTGAATACTAGGCCCAATATGTCTGATCCTCTGGATGAAGCACACACTACTTGGTCCAGGGTGTTTGTGTTGATAAAGTCCAGGAAACACTGCCTGTGAGTTAGAGACAGTGTATGTTTCCTTGTATATAGAGAGGTATTTAAAGTTGAATAGGGTATTTGGTTGGATGGTGAGCACAGGTCTAGGTAATAATTGTGAGCTCCATGGGTCATAGAGTCCTGCAGCTCCCTAGGACACGATAAGGAAGTGTGTCTGTGGAGACTTGGACGTGGATCATAGGATCATAGAATCATAGGAGATTACTACGCTATTGACCAGAGGTCATTTTAAGCCTAGTTGTTTCAACCCAGTGTAATACCATAGATGTACGAATCAGTACCCAGGACTGCATTTGGTGATGACTGCCCATGTCCAGGAGGGTTGTGGGCGCTATCCCTGGTAAGAATTTATGGTGCTCCATCCACTCATCCAAGTTCCTTTGGAACAGTGTCATAGAGGTGCTCTGTTTCACATGAATTGTTAGCCTGTTCCAAAGACGTGGCAGTCACTGTGAGATAAATCTGCCCTTCCAGCATGTTCTGTTTACGCCACAGGCCATATTTAAGTCTCCGGAATGGGTAGCCCCAGACCCATCTGATTTAAGGATATGCAGTGAGCTCGTTAGGTTTGGGTCTTGGGTTGCTCTGTAAGCCAGGCATAAGTCTCCCGTAAGAAGTCTATCCAATACAGAGTATAGTGACAGGGATTGTAGTCAGTCAGTGTAAGGCACATGCTGGAGGCCCTTGATCTTCTTTGTTAGAAACCCCTGAGGTCACTCTAATTGCTGCAGGTGCTTAGTACAGTACATACCAAATGGGGCATTATACTCAATTATGGGCTGAATAAGTGTCGAGTATAGTGGGGTTATAACTTGTTTTGCTCTTGAGGTGATGCTTTTACTTATTACATGAGCTGTGTGGAAAGCTTTCCATACAATGGTAGACACATGGTGGTCAAAGTTAAGGTCGCAGTTAACTTGTGATCCCAGGTCCCTTACCAGTTCATAGGTACTTAGGGTAATGTTATTGATTTGATAGTGTAAAGGGGAACTCTTTGTGCTGAAGGGAATGATGATGCATTTCTTTGCATTCAAGTTTGAGACGGTGACTAATACACCAGTCGTTGGTATGTGAGAGACTATCCTGGAGTATACTGACATCATCTGGGGATTCAATGATTGCACCAAGTTTGCAATCATCTGCAAACCTGGTCAGCCGCAACCCTTTAATTTTGACCTGAACTTCTGAGAAGTATATACTAAACAGTAGGAGTCCCAGTACTGACCTCTGTGGCACCCCACTGGTAACAGGTCTGCTGACTGATGTGGATTCACCCACTTTGATAGTGTGTGTCAGGTTTGTGAGCCAGTTGGCAACCCATCTTACAACGAAGGGGTTTACATTCACTTTGCTAAGTTTATCAGTAATGCCTGAATGTGGGATTGTGTTGAAAGCCTTTGTCAAATTGAGGTATGCTGTGTGCACAGATTTGCCTTCATAAATGGCCTTGGTCACACTTTCAAAGAAATCCACGAGATTTGACAGGCAGAATCTGCTCTTCATGAAGATGAATTGGGTAGGATCTAGGGTTTGGAGGTCACCTATGTCTTTATTTATGAGGTCCATAACATTCACTTTGCTAAGTTTATCAGTAATGCCTGAATGTGGGATTGTGTTGAAAGCCTTTGTCAAATTGAGGTATGCTGTGTGCACAGATTTGCCCTCATAAATGGCCTTGGTCACACTTTCAAAGAAATCCACCAGATTTGACAGGCAGAATCTGCTCTTCATGAAGATGAATTGGGTAGGATCTAGGGTTTGGAGGTCACCTATGTCTTTATTTATGAGGTCCATAATGGTACATTTTATGGCCTTACAGATGAGGCTGGTCAGGCTTATGAGTCTGTAATTCCCCGGGTGTGTTGCTAGGCCACCTTTGTGGAGGGGAATAACTGTTGCTGTTCTCCATTCTGCAGGAACAAAGCCTGTGGTTAGGGTATGATTGTAAAGGGTACTTAGTAGTGATGCTTTTTCATGTTTTATCCTGTTTAGAAGACGGTCTGGAGTGTCATCTGGTCCCATAGAGGCTGTGTTCTTTGCCTTGAACAGGGCTTTGAGGACCTGCTCTTCAGATATGTAAGGCGGGGGGGAGTTTGGGGGGGGGGGTTGTTGTAAGTTAGAAGGGGATAAAGAAGTGAAATTTTCACCAAACCTAACCACTAGCAGATTTGCTGTCTCTGTGGGGTCAGTGTGTGTGATACTGTTGGCCACCAGTTCTGCACATGGTTGAGTCCTACCCCTTAGGTTATGTACATAGCTGTAAAAGGCCTTATGGTAATCCTTGACAATACTTGCTAGGTTTATCAAGGGAGCTCTTGGAAGATTTGACAAGTTGTCTTATTTGCCTGTTAAGCCTGAGGAGGGTGCTATTCCATTGTTGGGTCCTTGTCTTCGTTTTCTTGGATAGCAACTTTTTGTGTTTATTGTAGAGTTTGTTGATGCTGGAAGTCCATTACGACAGCTTGATTTTACTTAGGGCTCTGGCTTTGATTCTGTCTGGTACAGCCGAGTTTATACACTTACGCAAATGATTGTACAGGGCTTTAGCGTAAGCTTCGACATAGTTACCACTCTCAGCTTGGGGTGGGGCTTGGAATACATTTATACCTTTACCTAGGAGGTTGTAGTTTGCCTTGATGAAGTTTTTTATTCTGATTTCACATATTGTGATTTCTGGTGTTAGTGTCAATTCAAAGGTGACTGATTGTGGTCAGTTTTAACTAATGAAGGTCCAACAGTTGCAACAGTGCACCAGTTTGACATGTTGGTGAAGACCAGATCTAGAATGTTTGTTCCTCTTGTCAGGGTATGGACAATTTTATCCAGGGCATTTGAATTCACAAAGTCAAGGAACTTTTGTGCTAGTGAGTTTGGGCTAGAGTAGGTTTTCCAATTGATGGTGGGATAATTTAAATCCCCCATAAGCAGTGTGTTTGGTAAAATTTGGATTGTCTTCAGTTTGGTTAATTAGGCTTTGTGGCTGTTGTGACCCATGGAGGGAGATCTGTAAGTGATTAGGACGTGAATGGGGGTCTTACCCACCGTAAACTGGGCCTGGAGTAACTCCATGGAATTGTCCAGTCTAACTAGACGTGAGGTGAATTTATCTGTAATATAGATTGAAACATTGCCTTCTTTGGTTTTCATACATTCATTTTGTGGTCTAAAGGTGTGGAAGGCATTGTAGCCTTGCAGAACCAGAGGCCTTAAACCAGGTGTCTGACTACACAGACATCTACATCTTCTAGTGACAGAAGTGCTTCCAGGGAGTGCAGTCTTTGGTTTAAGCTTGTAACATTTAGCAGCATGACTCTTATTTTGTTCTGATTGCCTAAAAAGGCACTGTGGGAGAGGCAAGAGTCTTTTTACAGCAACTAAAAGCCTAGGGGTGCCAGGTGAAAACCATCTCTGGCAAAGCAGGCAGACAAGAACTGGATCCCCTTGGAATAACCAAAAACTAAGCCAATTATTGAAATCATTCATTTTTTGTTTATACTGCGGCATCATTGTAGGTGAGGGTAGTATGCTGCTCAAGGCTAGGGACATACCTGCCTGGGACACATACTCAGAGAGTTCAACCATGTCTCTCTTCATATAGTCCAGTGTGGTACATCTCAGGTCATTCACACCAGCATGAACTATGACAGAGTCATAATGCTACTTGTTGCTGAGAGACCTAAGTGCACGTGTGATTTGGTGAATCCTGGCACCGAACAGGTAGCTGACCATGACTTTCTCCTTGTCCAGCCTAGTGAGTGGGACATCTGTGTGTCTCACTATTAAGTCTCCAATAACAAGAAAACTTGTTTTTTGAGTGTTATGCCTTATGGACGTGGTGGGTGAGACAGTGGTGTTTCCCTGTGTCATGGGTGCTGTGGAGAGTGTGTTACCTGTAGCAGACTTGTGTTTTGGAGGTCTCTGGTATTTTGGTAAGTTTTTCGATTGAACTTCCTCATATGTAAATTTACATTTTTGATGTGTACTATGTGTATGTGTAGCGGTATGTGTATGAGTAGTGGTACGATGTGAATATATAGTGGTAGCTGAGTTGAGAACCTTCTCTGTGTTACTGTTTTGAGTGAGAGAGAGAAGAAGCATAGATTCTAGATTCTTGGTGTAAATACATCTCTTGCACTCTGTACTAGTCTGTGTTATTAGTAGAGGATTGTCTGTGTACATGAGGCAATTGCTACACTGCCTCAAGAGACCCAAGCCAACAAGGTAAGCAGGAAAAACAGGGGTAGTCCAATTGCCCATAATGCTAGGTTGAAGACAGTTGCCACTAGGTCTGGCTTTTCAGAAACGATCATGTACGAGCTCATTGAATGGATATTTCTGCCTGTGTTTTAAGGGAAAATTTCTTGAATTTAACTGTCCAGCTTTGGCGCACAATTAGGAGGCAGTGAGCAGTGCTGCATGACGCACAAACAAGCAGAAACCAGCTCAGATACAGGATGTAAATACCAGAAGGTAAAACTTGAAAAAAACTCTAACAAAATTCAAAAGGACCAATGAGGATACTTATTCCAAGCCCTAGACTGGCCTCCCTTTACCAGTCAGGTACCAATCAAACACAGTTCTCTCAAAAAAGTACAGATAGGCCCCTTCCAATCCAAGATAACCTGGAAAATGTGCTAAGAACAAACAAATCACTACAAACAGTTCCAGAAGCAGCAGGCCTGGATCTGGACAATGCTACAGCTACTAGCTACCCTAGTTTCAGTGGGAAACACTAGAGAATATTTAACACAGCAGAAAAATAGCAGTGAGATGCTGAAAAAAAACTTTAAGTCTGCAGAAAATCAACCAGGAGGCTCCAAAGAATGATTTAAACAGTTAACAGATCAGTTAATTAAGTACTGCTTGGCGGGAAAACCAGCACAGGCAGAACAGATGTTTAACCAACTGGGAGCTGTATTTGTTGCTAATGTAGATCTAGACACCTCCACCTTTAGCCCCTGTTTGTGCTGCTGCTGGTCTAAATATGTGAAAGGCACTGTAGCCTTCTGCTACTAGAATACATCTTGCAGCTTTAAAACAAGTCTCAGTGACAACACAGATGTCTACATGCTATAAAATGAGTAGAGCTTGTAGCACGTGGAGTTTCTTATTGAGGTTCTGAGCATTGAGCAGTAACACCTTAAGGTTGCTTTGAGTTTTTTTTTTTTGCTATGTTGTTACTTTTGTTGTTTTCACATTTCCTGAAAAATGTTCTAAGGGATGGATAAAGTTTTAGCCAATATCTGAAAGCCCAGATCAGACAGGTGCAGGGCAGTCTTGGCAAAGCCACATGGTCTGTTAACCACGTCCTCCCATGTTGATGGATAATGGATTCCCCTAGAGTAACACCAGTAACTACGTCAATTGTTAAAATCAACTAGGGAAGCTAATTCTAAGTAGCATAGTGAATTTCAGTTCTGCTCCAGGTAATAAAAGTAGTACAGCGTTTTGTTGATGTTATAAAAAGAAACACATGAACTTTGGTCCTGTGGATTTCTGCTTGCTTTCATCACTTATCCCAAGCCCTTCACCTGGTCTTATGTTGACAGACATTTTCCCATTCATATTTTGTAAACTTTATGTATGTATGCATGGATGTATCTGTCTATCTATCTATCTATCTATCTATCTATCTATCTATCTATCTATCTATCTATACATCTGGTAGATAGGATGTTCCAGGAACTCCACCACTCTGTTTCAGAGGCAGTAAAGTAATTTAGCCAGAATTATATAGCTTAGTCTTTGAGGTGTTTTCTGATGATTATCACAAATTTGAGGAAAAATGTGCAAATACGTCTGACTAGTATGAGATAGAGAATAAATTATATCCAAGTTTACTTTGCCTTTGCTTTAAAAAAATGGCCTTGTTTTGGAAGTTGGATTCATAGGAAATTTGTAGAGTCTGAATACTTTAATTGCCTATCAAGAGGTGAAAAAACTGTGTAAAGGATTATTTTGATGTAAGGAAGGACAATGGGGAGTACTTTTAACAGGTGCTCTTTGGTAACACTAGGGGGTTTGAGATCCATGGGTATATATATGGATTTTGTATATTTGTCTCTGTGGTGAAGTTTGCACTAACCTTGTTTGCCAAGACATTTGCAGTATTCACTGGATCTTAGTAATCGTCCCATTATGAATAAATTCTGACCAATGTTTGGTGTTACTCCACAATTTTCTGATGTAAGTAAAAAAAGGGTTTATAGTTTTTCTTAATTTCTGATACCAGTCTAACTGCATGGGAGGCCTTTGTTTCCTGATGATATTTTCAGTACCTTGGATATCCTTTTGAGGTTGGCACTGACTTGTGATTCTTCAATTTTTCTGTAAATTCTAATACGCCATTTCCTTATATCATAAAGTTTATTTATGCATGTGGATCACCATGCTGGTTTGCTCCTACCCTTCCAGTTTTGTTTAGATTTTGTAGGGACTGACAGAGTTATAGTTTTCTGGGTGGCAATTGAACTTTTGGGGGGCTAGGAGTTATTTTTAAACTTTGAGACTTCATCTTAGAATAGTAGGAAGTATGTACATTTGAAGTCTTTGAATACTGTGAGATTTGCTTCTGCTGGTCTAGGGATTTTGAATTAGAAAGTTACCAATTACCTTTGGCTGAAGGGGTAGCATCTTTCACCTCATGTAGTACATGGGCTTCTTTCGAGCATGGTAATACTATTATCGCAGTTAGCTTTCCTGTTTGACACTTTACTTTGCCCCTATTTATGGTTAAATACTCACCCACTGGATGACCCTATGGAAATGAAATAATTCATTAACTGCTGATCTTACTCATGTATACACTCTAGCTGTATGCATAATGGACATTTGATGGGTGCTTACTATATGTACTAGGTTGATACATATATTCTAGGCAAGCAGTCCAGAATATCACAGAGAAGCATAGCCATGTAAGCCCAAGAAATGTTGGATAAGTTAAGTTCCACACTTCGGGAGTGCTATCCTATGTAAGCCCGGGTGAATGTACAATTGCTCTTCCAATTATCCAGAATAGTTCAGAATGGTGCCAATGAGTTGCACTGCTTGACATATGGTAGATTTTTATTCTATAAAAATGGGATTTCTCAGGCTGGACTATAGTTTGCCAAAATGTTCTTTTCATGTAACAGTGAAGGTTAAGGTCTTTTGTACAGACATTTAAAGTGCTGTTTATTTAATCCACTTGTAAAATATCATGCATGGTGGGCTCTTTCATGGCTCTTAAGAAAATATCTAGAACAAAATGAAGGAGTCTGTATGAAAGAAAATATAGTAAGAGTGTATTTAATCTATTATTTCAGCTTACTGATTTTAAACCATTAATTTCTTGGCCAGAAATGGGTGGGGCCAGTCATGAGTGACATTAACTACCTCTCTTTAGACTTGTACAAGGTGCTTCAAATTACAAGATGAAGGTGCTACTGTTCTCTTCAAATTACAAGATGAAGGTGCTGCTGTTCTCTTCAAATTACAAAATGAAGGTAGTACTGTTCTCTTCAAATTACAAGATTAAGGTGGTACTGTTCTCTTCAAATTACAAGAAGAAGGTGCTACTGTTCTTTTCAAATTACAAGAAAAAGGTCCTACTGTTCTCTTCAAGTTACAAGATGAAGGTGCTACTGTTCTCTTCAAATTATAAGATGAAGGTGGTACTGTTCTCTTCAAATTACAAGATGAAGGTATATTGTTCTCTTTAACTTACTCTATTGGAAAGGCTCACTCAGACTCTGCTACACTTTGCTGTGAGGGAAATGTTGGTTTGCTTTTTATTTGTTGTATTTTGTATTAGTTTATTGCCTTATTATATTTTGAGTGCTGTGATCTGTTTTCTTTACCTTGTGTTTTGCTTGTGTTCTGCTTTTAACTGCATATTAAAACTTCAAAAGACACCACAGCTCTGTCTCTTGTGAGTCAGGCAGAAATTAGAACTGATCAATTAAGGACTCATACATAAGATAGAAGAGGTCACTTAAGGTTAATCATTTGTGAATTGAGGGGTTGTAGCTAGGAACTAAACCTTCTATTTAAGTGGTAAAATAAAACATTTCAGAGCTTTATTGGAAAGGCTCACCCAGACTCTGCTAGACTTTGCTGTGAGGGAAAGGTTAGTTTGCTTTTTATTTGTTGTATTTTGTATTAGTTTATTGCCTTTTTATATTTTGAGTGCTGTGATTTGTTTTCTTTACCTTGTGTTTTGCTTGTGTTCTGCTTTTAACTGCATATTAAAACTTCAAAATACACCACAGCTCTGTCTCTTGTGAGTCAGACAGAAATTAGAACTGATCAATTAAGGACTCATACATAAGATAGAAGAGGTCACTTAAGGTCAATCATTTGTGAATTGAGGGGGTGGAGCTAGGAACTAAACCTTCTATTTAAGGGGTAAAATAAAACATTTCAGAGATTTATTGGAAAGGCTCACCCAGACTCTGTTACACTTTGCTGTGAGGGAAAGGTTGGTTTGCTTTTTATTTGTTGTATTTTGAATTAGTTTATTGCCTTTTTATATTTTGAGTGCTGTGATTTGTTTTCTTTACCTTGTGTTTCATTTGTGTTCTGATTTTAACTGCATATTAAAACTTCAAAAGACACCACAACTCTGTCTCTTGTGATTCAAGCAGAAATTTTCCCCACCCCCTACCCTGTCACTGTTGTGTTCTTAAATACAGTCTTTCTAGTTGCCTGCCTCTTATGTTAATTTGACCATATATCTCATTTCCTCTCTGCTTTCACTGACTTGTGTGAGTAAGCACAAAATTATAATTTTGTGAAATCATTCCTCTTCAACTGTTTAAATGTATTGGCCATTCTACTGTATTCCATAGTACCGGAATACAAAAGTGATCACCCCCTTTCAATCTATCTTGCTGTTTTAAAAATAGTGACTCTCCACTAAAACTTAACTTTTTAGACAGGTAAAACTTAAGTTACCTACTTTCACATCTAACTTCTCTAGTGCACACTGCAGTGTTTAGGATAAACCATTTTTTTTCAACTTGCCTTTAAGCATCTCTGTGACTAGCACTTGCTCTAATACCTGCTGGAAAGCACTAGGAAGCCTTAAACTGATACAAGCACTCAACTCTCTTTATTAATAAGGAGAAATTAATCATAGGCACTAATCAGCCTATAGTTGCAAAGTACCTTGCTAAGATAAGGGAAAACAGCTCCTGTATTTTTCCAAAAAAGCACCAAACCAGGCATGTCCAAGGGTCAGCTTCCATTGATTTCTTCTGTCCACCTGGTGAATCTGGGCATACTGGCGCAATGCAGCAATTGCCTCATGTACACAGACAACCCTCTCCTCCTACCACCCAACACTACAACCTGTGAGAGATGCACTTACATAGCCAAACTGGAAGCAAAGCTCTCTCCACCCAAGATTGTGCTAGACAGTCAAGAGGAGAAGGTTAACACCCGCACTACTCCTCAAGCAACACATAGCCCTTCTAAACTCACACCACCAACACCCACACATAGCAACACTAACTCCACATTTGCAGAGGCCCTTAGCTGTAACCTGCCCAAGCAACAAGGACTTTTGAAGCTGAAACGCAAACACCAATCACAACCAAAGTGTCACATAGCTCACAACACCAGTGTGACACCCAGCAAGAGGCCCTAAGGCAAGACACACTTTAGTCAGAGGTGACTCTATAGTCAGGCACACTGATGTCCTACTCATCAGGCTGAACAAGGAGAAAATTACAGTGAGCTGCCTGTTGGGTGCCAGGATCCGCCACATAACTCATGCACTCAAGTCACTCCGCATCATGTACAAATATGACTCTGTCATTGTCCATGTTGGAGTGAATGATTTGAGATGTACCTCCCTGGACTACACGAAAAGAGACATGGAAGAGCTCTGGGATCATGTGGCCCAGGCAGGTATGACCCTAGCCCTGAGTAGCATCCTGCCTTCGCCCAGAATGATACCACAATATAAGGACAAAATGATTGACTTCAACAATTGGCTAAGCTTCTGGTGTTATTCAAAGGAGATCCAGTATCTGTCTGCCTGTGACGACATGATCGACAGACCACAATGCTTTGCCAGAGATGGTCTGCACCTGTTGCCCCTGGGATTCAGGTTACTGGATAAGGCTCTTGCCAACCCTATAGTGCCTTTTTCAGGCAAAGTTCAAAGGACAAAACCACCACCATAACAGGTACAAGCATGCAAAATCTGAAGGTAATGCTACTGAATGCTAGAAGTCTAAACCTCAAAAAGCACTCTCTCGAGGCACTCCTAAAAATGGAGAACATCGATATCTGTGCAGTAACTGAGACCTGGTTCAAGGCTCCAGACAGCACCCCTGCAATACCAGGCTACAACTCTTTCCACACTTTGCGGCCACCAAACCAAGATCGAAACACTAAAGGTGGAGGAGTGTCCATATTCACCAAGGATATTCACACCACCAGGTTAGTTGCCCAACACAATGCGTCTGAAATTCTCCAGGTGCAACTAACACTAGGTAAGACTGCAATCCAAATTGTAGCTTGCTACAGATCCCCCACCATGCCCAAATATTCTCACTACACCATTCTAAACATACTGGAAAATATTAATATACAACCAAATACCCTAATACTGGGTGATTTCAACTACCCTGCCATTAACTGGGAAAACTACTCATGTACCAACACCTTTGCCCAATGGTTCTTGGAATTCATAAATTCCAATGCCCTGGATCAACTTATCCATAGTCCCACCAGGGGCTCCAATATCCTAGACCTGGTCATTACCAACATGGAAAATCGATGCTCCACACCTATGGTCACCCCCTCATTGGTCAGGTCAGACAATAAGCTAATCAGCTTTAACATCCACATCCCACCCCCCCAGTAAGGAAACCTCCATAAAAAACTTCTCCAAAGCCAACTTCATGCTACTCAAGTCAGAAGTTACAAACTTCATGACACCCATGCAGACGGGAACTGAAAGTTCGACTGCTGAGTCCTACACTAAGGCACTGTACAAGCACATCCACTCATTCATGAATCGTGCCATCCCAAATAGAACCAAGATGCTCTCCTCCAAAAAAAGGAAGCCAATCTGGTGGTCCCCTGCCATAAACAAACTTTACAACAAAAGGAAGAAACTGTTGCAGAAAAGAGGAAAATCCCAGGATGCAAAAACCTCCCTTACCATCCTCAGTAAGAAGCTGAGATCCCTCATAAAATCCTCCAAAGCTAGTTACAAAAATAAAATTGCCAAAGATTCCAAAGCCAACCACAAGGCATTCTATAACTATGTCAAGAATCTAAATGGCAATGCTCAGATCTGCTCTGAGCTACAACAGAATGGCATTAAATATACTGATCCCAAGGATATTGCCAATATCCTGACAGATCGATTCAGTGCCAGCTTCAACCCCCTCTCACCCCCTAAATGGCCCATCTCAATACCGGAAGATTGCCAAATTCTGGTAATAATGGCCACACAGGTAAAACACACTCACCAAAGCTAAGAATACAGCATCCATGGGACCAGATGACATCCTGGGCTGTGTACTACATGAACTACAAAATGAACTGGCACCTCACCTAAGTGTCATGTTTAATCATACCCTCACCTCAGGCTTCATACCCACTGAGTGGTGCACAGCTACAGTTATCCCATTCCACAAGGGGGGATCCACTCTGGATCCCAGGAACTACTGCCCCATCAGTCTGACGAGCCTGATCTGCAAGGCCATGGAATGTATTATCATGGAACTTATAAACAAAGACATTGGCAGCCTTCAAACACTGGACTCCACCCAGTTTGGGTTCGTGAAGGGCCAATCTTGTCTCCTGAACCTAATTGACTTCTTTGAATCAGTCTCCAGAGCCATGGACAAGGGTAATGCAGTCTGCACAGCCTATCTGGATCTTGCCAAGGCCTTTGACACCATCCCCCACTCTAGAATCATAGATAAACTTACTAAGCTGGGCATTAATCCCTGCGTCACTTGATGGGTTGCCAACTGGCTTACTGACAGAACCCACACTGTAAAAGTAGCTGACTCCAAATCCAGCTCCAGACAAGTGACAAGTGGAGTGCCTCAGGTTTCAGTCCTGGGACCTCTCTTGTTTGGCATCTACTTCTCTGAAGTACATGCCAACACTAAGGGACTCTGGCTAACAAAGTTCACAGATAACTGCAAACTGGGAGCCATTATTGAATCCGCAAATGATATGGATACTCTACAAAAGGGCCTTACAGAAACAGATGCTTGGTGCCAGAGCCATGGGCTCAAGCTCAATGCCAAGAAATGCATAGTTATCCCCTTTGGGAAAAAACATGTACCCATGAATAACATGTACCCATGAATTACCACATAGGTGGCAGTACACTAAACACCGAAAGTGTGATAGGGGACTTAGGGACACAGGTGGACAGTGGTCTCACCTTCAATAACCACATTGCCACAACAGTCAAGAAATCCTTCTATGTGGCACACCTCATCACTAAGGTCTTTTCATCCAGAAAAAAGGAGGTTATTGTCCCACTGTACTCATCCCTCATTAGACCCATTATAGAATACAACGCCCCATTTGGTATGTACCTCTCAAGACATCTGCAACAACTGGAAAGGCCGCAGAAATACCTCACTAAAAGAATCACAGGCCTAAAGCAAATGCCCTATGCTGACCGCTTTAAAAAACTCCATCTATACTCTGTCGCATATCGTCTACTCTGAGGCGATCTGTGCTTAACATACAAGGCCATGTCAAACCCAGAGCTGTTGGACATGCTACACTTAAAGAAATCCCAATCCCTCAGAGCCACACACTCCAGGGATCTAAACCTTGTCATCACAATAAACAAAACATGCTGGAGGGATAGGTTCCTGACCCAGAGACTCCCCAGACTCTGGAAGAGATTGCCCATACATGTCAAGCAGAGTGCCTCTTTGTCCCTCTTCAAAGAAACCTTGATGATTGGATGGGAGAAAGGAAATTCACCCTGGGGATCATGTCAGTTGCCCTGCTAGACAGGAGTCCAGGGAAGTAAATAGTGTGGGAAGAAATAGCCATGGAATTGTTATGGCTAGGCTTATATAGGCCCTAAGGCCAATAGCCTAGTACCAACCTATGAAGGTGGTACTGTTCTCTTCAAATTACAAGATGAAGGTGCTACTGTTCTCTTCAAATTACTAGATACAGGTGGTAGTGTTCATCAGCAGTTCAGCATACTGCTGTGTGTTATCTTTAAGGTTCTGGACATAGCTGAAGAAGGCCTTGTGACTGTCCTTAGCCTGCAACGCTATCCTGACCTCATACTTGGCCTCGTTGGACTTAACTAGACCTCTTAGTTACTTGTTTAATTATACAGGAGACCAGCTATCTTTAAGAGAGTTGCTCTTCCTGATTCTGACCACGAGTTTTCTTCTTTAATTTTATTATACATTCTGTTTAGGTGAGGATTCTACCAGTTAGTTTGCTTCTAGTATTTATTTTGGGTTTATTTCTGGTAGGTACTTCAGCCTCTATACAGCCATTCACACATTTGTGTAGGGACTCTATAAATAATTTTGCTTAGGTAGCTGTGTCTCAGGGTTAGGGGAGCCTTGAATTTTGACAAACTGTCACTTAATAGGATGTATTTTGCCTTTGAATAGAGCCTAGCTGTTTCTGGTTTAACTGGATCTTCTTGGTTGATTTTTACTTCAAATGAGACAGCTTTGTGATTCGACCTCACAATTGGGGATGTGACATGGGGGGAGAGGAGTCTATGTTGGTTAGTGCCAGATCCAGAATATTTGATGTTCTGGTTGGAACATGTACTATCTGTTCCAGGGAGTTTGTGTTAATAATGTCCAGGAATCCAGGAAGTGTTATGCCTGTGAGTTTGAGGTAGTGTATGTTTTCAAGTCTATAGAGGTGTAGTTAATGTCACCCATGAATAGGGTATTTGGTTGTATGGTGAGCACCTTTAGTAGGTTTGTGTACAAGTTGTGAGACTCGAGGGGCATAGATAGTGACCTGTATGATATGGTGAGGGATCTTATCTATGGTGTCTTGTGCATGGATGAGCTCCATGGTCTAATCCTGATTAACCAACCTGGAGGTATATTTATTGCTAAGTAGATAAGTTATGTGATGAAAAAGGGTTTCCTCACAATAGAGGACACATGGTGAACAAAGCACAATTTATTGTCCACATAGGTTCCCAAATCTCTGACTATGGGATCAATTTTCAGGGTTGTGTGGTTGATGTAATAGTTATAAGGGGAGTCAAGCTTGTCAAAGGATATGATTATACCTTTCTGAGCACTTAGTTGTAGTCCGTAATTTTGACATCAGCTATTTGTTTTGGTAAGGCCCTCTTGGAAAATAATGGTTTCCCCTTGGGTATTTATGATGCTGACAAGCTTGCAGGCATTTGCAAACATGTTCTGCCACAAACCCTGAACACTAGCTTTGACCTTCAAGAAGTAGACGCTAAAGAGATGTGGTCCGAGAACTGAATTCTGGAGTGCACTGCTAGCGATAAGTCTTTTTTGAAGAAGTTAACCAGATTATATAAGCAAGTTCTGCACTTGATGAATTTGAACTGACTTGGGTCTAAAGTCTGTAGGTTACCTATATTCTAGTATATTAAATCCATAATGATCTTTTCTATAGCCTCACAGATGAGGGTGGTCAGGCTTATGGGTCTATCATTACTTGGGTCCTTTAAATCCCTACCTTTTGCAAGGGAATGACTGTTACTATCCTCCATTTATCTAGCATGAAACATACATTAATGCTGAAATTGAATAGCCACGGGGGGGGGGGGGGGTTCTGACAAATAATGAGTCAGGCTTACCAGTAGGCTGCATGGTATGTTGCCCACATCATACAATTAGCTTTCTTGTCCTTAGATAGTACCTTGAGGATTTGTTTTGGGGAGATTGGGGGTTGTAAAAGTGAGGATGTGATCTGAGAATATTGGAGATCTGATGGCCTTGATGTTTGAGCTTAGTTTATCAGCAGTTAGACTTCTCATGTGGTTCCTGCATTTCTTCCAATAATTCCAGTGGTATGAAAGCTATAATAATATCATTGTAACTGAGGAAAGTAATCTAATATTCCTAGTTCCAGAGTATCAAGCGCACACACAGGAATGGTGTGGGTTTTATTTATACTTTTTTTCTGAGAATTTTCAGAAGAAATAAAAACACTATTTCCCAAGTACTGGTTGTTTTAGAAACCAATGATCTTCCTGTGCCCTGTAGATTGTGTAACTGGATAGGTAGGTGGTTCAACTCTCACAGTGTTGAACTTGTTTGTGATCTGGGGACTATAGACCCAGGTAAGCACAGCCTCAACCACAGCTCTTAACAATCAACTTCCACTTTGGAGAAACATTTTGAAGTGTGGGTTGGTATAGTGGTAAAGGTGTTTACCTCACAGACACAAGGTACAGGGTTTGATTTTCATGTTTTGAAAGGGAAAGTGACTAGGCTTAAAATGGCCTACAAGAGCAGCTAACCTAGTACTTACCTATGAACCTATACTATAATGCCTTCTGGGTCTGAGTATGTAATATCATTTACTATTAAGTCTATGTAGTGCTGGGCATTGTTTCTGAGGTTTATAACATGGTTAAAGAACGCCTTTTTGTTATCTGTCACCTAGGTGACTATTATTATCTCATATTTGGCTTTTTTTTATTCCATCAGTGTCCTTGTTCAGTTTAAGAAAAGCTTTTATGTATCTTGAAAGTTTTTTTTTTGGTTTTGCATGCAGTATTTTTTTCTTTTATTATAGTACCTGTTTGAATTAGGATTCTCGTATAGGGGTTTATTTTTGAATTTGGCATTGTAATAATTTCTGAGGGAGGCAGATGCATCTATGCAACTATTTACATGTACATAGAATTTGTCAGTTAAGGATTTCGCAAAAACAGTGGGTTTCATCCCTTTCAGCCTCTTAGAATATGAAATCTGGACAAAGCCAAAAATAATGGGGGGTGGGGGTGGAGGACAAAGGCCCAAAAATATGTATACATTTTAAAAGTTATTCTTATACAGTTAAAAAGTTGCTAGACTAAAAAAAAGTTTTGCATTAGCATATATTTTCTGAATAATATGAAGTCTGAAACTGTGTCTCATTTAGTGAATTCAGTCCTGACTGATCTGCCAGAAAACCACAAATTTTATGTGGAACAGACCAAAACTATGATCCAAAAATATGGACATGCTACTAATGTCTGGACACTTGAGATGTATGCTGGAGTTCTCAAGATGGAAGGTGCTTTTGAAATTAACCAGGTCATCACTCACTTTTAGTAGATAAGCCTTTGCATAATTTCTGAATACTGATGTATTCAAAGTTGATTCAGATTTCAGTCTTATGGAGAATGTGAATGATTTGTGGCATATTTCTGAACTGTCCAGATTTTTGCAGAATGTCCAGATCTTTCACTCAACTTTTTGATCTAGTCCTCATAGACTTTGTGTTTTTCTGAGAAATTGCTGAGGGTTGAAGTCACTAATTTATGATATACATTTGAATTTCTGACCTCATATCCTTCAGAAAAATGCATGCTACTGCAAAAATATGTTACTTTATCAACTTTCTAAATTTATAATTGCAATATTTAAAATATGTCCCCATTTATGTGCCCTTCTCCCACATTAGTTTAGGCTTTGTCCAGATTTCTTGCCCTAAGAGGTTAGGAGTTATGATTTGTGGTTTGATTTGACCATAGAGGACATTACAGTTGGTAGGTTGCAAAGCTGCCCCATATTGGTAAGGACCAAATCTCACTGCTTATTTCATTGTCTGAGTTCATTGACATGTTTGTCATTAATGTGTATTTATTGATATGCCATGATACTATCTTGACCGGTGATAATGACATAATGATTATTATCTGGATGCAAAAGGCTACCCATTTCTATCTGAACAAGTACAATATTCCTCTTCTACTTTGCACATTTTACTGGTTACACTAATGATTCTGTACTTGCAAAAGGAAGCAGTAAACCCTCCATTTGGACAGGAACCACTTTGGATCATAGCCAGAGTTTGTGAACAAATCCTGTGGTAGAAGAAAATATTATGCAGCACTAGTAAAACTTCCCGGGATGTTATTTGGGCCCATGGAGGCACTGTACTTCATGGTGCTCGTCTGCTTCTATATGAGGATATGATATCATGTTGGTTGCTCTCAAAGCCTAGTATAGTAGTGTCTTAACTTGCTCGGGTTTCAAAGGTGTAGCTGAATGTCTTTGTAAATAATTATGTCATCTAATTTGGAATTTAGTGCACTAGATTCCTATAACACTACAGTGATGAGTATTACTTCCAAACTTCCTTTCCTACTTACAGAATATCTGTTTGCCATTTTAGCTTATAGGAGTCCTTGGTTGACTGGAAATTTACCAAATGTATTAGTGTACTTATGAATTTAAACTATAATGTCATTATATTTATAGATGGGTATGTATACAATTTTAATGGCTACTCCCTGTGTACTGCCCCTGTGCAATGCCTAGGAATCTTGCCACAGAAAGCAATTTAATTTTGCCTTATTTCAGTTGCATTCAAGCAGGTCAGTCTTCTCCCAGCTACTGTCATTTTTAATTTTGTGACCATGAGCTTGTCATGTAGGGTGCTTGCACTCCAAGACTGCCTAAAACAGACACCATTGTTCAGCTCTGAGGGGCAATCTAGTTAAAAGAGCAATACAACAGCTGTAAACAGAATAGAAACTTAGACTGGCAAAACCATGTAAGGAAAATGTTCATGAGCTCAGAATTAAATAGCATGGCATTGCATAAATTTACTGTGGATGCATACGTCATACAGCTAACTAGAATCTGATCACACAATCAGGCCTTATCCTAGCTAATCTGCCCATGAAGGTATATTTTATTTAAAGAGAAGGTCATTGCTAATCAGTTTCCTAGCTTTTCCTACATTCCACTATAAGCGATTTTGGTTATTATATGTGTTTCTGGATTCTAATGTGGTTTTGTTTCACAGCTTTCTAAGGAAAGGAATTGTATGCATTTGCAACTCACTGGAAAAAAATATCCTCATAGAATCATAAATTGTTAATAATCTAATGGCCATAGAGCCTTTTTAAGCCTAGCCTTTCATGCCCCAGTTTTCATAATAATCAGTGCCCAAGGACTAGAACATTTTGGTATATGCCCGTGCCTTAGGGCATCTACAAGCTGTTCCTGTCCATAAAGGCCATAGGTGACAAGCCAGGGATGAATTTACAACTTCCCATATATTGGTCCAAATTACATTTGAATATGATTAGAGAAGAGCTCTGTTTCACATGAATGGGGAATCTGTTCCAGAGAAGAGGTAATCTCTGAGACACATATCTGTTCCTCCAACATGTTTTGCTTATGTGACAGATAACCTGGACTGAAACACTAAAGGAGGAGGCATGTCCATATTCATTAAGGATCTCAACACCTCCAGGCTAATTGCTCAACATAATGCATCCAAAATTATACAAGTGCAACTAACACTGGGCAAGACTGCAATCCAGGTTGTAGCTTGTTACAGATCCCCTGCCATGCGCCAGGATGCCCACTCCACGTTTCTTGATTTACTGGGTAATATTAAGGTACAGCCCAATACCATAATAATGGGTGAGTTCAACTACCCCACCATCAACTGGGAAAACTACTCATGTACTAACTCATTTGCTCAACGCTTTCTGGAATTCATAAATTCCAACGCCCTGGACCAGCTTGTCCATACCCCCACCAGGGGCAGCAATATCCTGGACCTGGTCATTACCAATATGGGCAACCAGTGTTCCACTCCAGAGGTCAACTCCTCGCTGGTCAGATCTGACCACAAGCTAATCACCCTAGACATCAATATCCCCCCACCCCCCATTAAGGAAACCACTGTAAAAAACTTTTCCAAAGCCAACTTCATGCTCCATAAGGCAGAAGTGGCAAGCTTCACGACACCCATACAGATGGAAAATAGAGGTACGACTGCTGAATCCTATAAAAATGCACTGTATAAGCACATATACGAGTGCATGGATCGTGCCATCCCCAACAGAACCAAGACGCTACTCTCCAAAAAAAGGAAGCCAATCTGGTGGTCCCCTGCCATAAACAAACTCTACAACAGAAGGAAGAAGCTGTTGCAAAAAAGAGTAACATCCCCTGATTGCAGGAACTCCCTGGTCAGCCTCAGTAAGAAGCTGAAATCCCTCATAAAATCCTCCAAAGCTAGTTACAAATATAAAATCACCACTGATTCTAAAGACAACCAGAAAGCATTCTACAGCCATGTCAAGAATCTCAATGGCGACATTCAGATCTGCTCTGAGCTACAGCACAATGGCACTAGATATACAGAACCAACTGATATTGCCAAAATCCTGGCAGATAGGTTTAGTGCAAACTTCACCCCCCTCTCACCCCCAAAGGGTCCATCACTATACTGGAAGAATGCAAAGCCCCTGGAATCATGGCTACACAAGTAAAGACCACACTCTCCAAAGCCAAGAACACAGCATCCATGGGACCTGACAACATCCCAGGCTGCATTCTGCACGAACTACAGAATGAACTAACGCTCGACCTAAGTACCATGCTCAATCGTGTTTATATTATAACATCGAATTTTATAAAATTTGAATGTTACAATTTCGAACCAGTAATGTCGAACGCTGAAAACAGCGAAGGTGCAGGACACTGAATTCTTTCCCAGGGAAAGAATTCGGTGGGCCGTTGCTGTGGCTTTGCTGTTTTCAGCATTCAATATGTTGGAATGTTATGGGTCGGGTTCAGGTAAGTGTGCGATTGTGTGTAGGTTAGGGTTAGGGGCCGGGTTAGGTGAGTTAGGGTTAGGAAGTGGGTCAGGTAAGTGTGCGGTTGTGTGGATGTTAGGGTTAGGGCACAGGTCAGGTAAGTGTGCGATTGTGTGTAGATTAGGGTTAGGGGTCAGTTAGGTGAGTTAGGGATAGGGTGCGGGTCAGGTAAGTGTGCGGTTGTGTGTAGGTTAGGGGTGGGTTAGGTGAGTTAGGGTTAGGGCACTGGTGAGGTGAGTGTGCGATAGTGATGGACCTTAGGGTTAGGGTTGGGTTAAGGTAAGTGGATAGCTAGTAGTGTATGTAAAGTTTAGTTTAGGTTTAGGTGTAGGATTTTAAGTGTATGTGTGTGGATTGCTGTTTTTTATGTGTGTTTGTGTTGTGTGTATGTTTCTCGGAATAGCGGTTTTTTTTCCCTGGGAAAAAAATTGCTATTCTGACTATTCGATTTTTTCAGATTTCGGTGTTTAGGGTTCGATATTGTAACATTCAATGTTTATGAACTTCTGTGTTATAATATAGACCTGTTCAATCATAGCATCACTTCAGGCTTTGTGCCTACTAAATGACTCACAGCAACGGTTATCCCACTCCACAAAGGGGGTGCCACCATGGACCCCGTGAACTACTGCCCCATTAGCCTGACGAGCCTGGTCTGCAAGGCCATGGAACCTATCATCTTGGAGCTTATAAACAAGGACATAGGTAACCTCCAAACTCTGAACCCCACTTTTTAACACTTTGTAAAAGGTAAGTCATGTCTCCTAAACCTGATTGACTTCTTTGAAGCAGTCACCAGAGCCGTGGATGAGGGTAAGATTGTGCACACAGCCTATCTTGACCTCGCCAAGGCTTTCAACACCATCCCCCACTCTGGAATTATAGATAAACTCACTAGACTGGGCATAAATCCTTATGTCACAAGATGGGTGGCTAACTGGCTCACTGACAGAACCCACACAGTAAAAGTAGCCGACGCCAAATCCAGCTTCAGACCAGTGACAAGTGGAGTACCACAGGGCTCAGTCCTGGGTCCTCTCCTGTTTGGCATCTACACCTCAGAAGTCCAGGCTAATACAGCAGGTCTTTGGCTAATGTAATTTGCAGATGACTGCAAACTAGGTGCCATAATAGAATCGCCTAATGATGTGACATTCTACAAAGGGGCCTCACTGAGACTCATGCTTGGTGTCAAAGTCATGGCTCCAAGCTCAATGCCAAGAAGTGCATTGTCATCCCCTTTGGGAAAACACTGTATGCATGAACTACCACATAGGCAGTAGCCTACTAAACACCAAAAGTGTGATAAGAGACCTTGGGACACAGGTGGACAGTAGTCTCTCCTTTGATAATCACATCGCCACAGTAGTCAGGAAATCCTTCTATGTGGCACACCTCATCACAAAGGGGTTCACCTCCAGAAAAAAAGAGGACATTGTTCCTCTCTACTCATCCCTCATCAGACCCATTATAGGGTACAACACCCCGTTTGGCATATACCTCGCAAGACATCTACAACAACTAGAAAGGCCACAGAAATACCTCACTAAGAGGATTACCAGCCTCAAACAGATGCCATACTCAGACATTCTAAAAAACTCCAGCTCTACTCCGTCGCATATCGCCTACTCAGAGGTGATCTCTGCCTAACATACAAAGCTATGTCAAACCCAGATCTGTTGGTCATGCTGCACTTAAAGAAACCCCAATCCCTCTGAGCCACACACTCCAGGGACCTAAACCTTGCCACCACAATAAACAGAACATGCTGGAGGGATAGATTCCTGTCCAAGAGACTTCCCATACTTTGAAACAGACTATCCATTCATGTCAAGCAAAGCTCCTCATTAGCTCTCTTTAAGAAAAATCTCGACAATTGGATGGGAAATAGGGAATTCACCCTGGGGATCACTTCTGTGGCTCTGCTAGACAGGGGCACAGGAAAATAACTTTCTTGGGTGGCGAAAGCCAGGGAACCTTTTTGGCTAGGCTTATATAGGCCCTAGGGCTGATAGCCTAGTACCTGCCTATGAATCTATGAGGTTTAGATCCTTATATCAGGTAATTCCAATGTTGTTTTCTGAATGTATAGCAGATCCATCAGGACTGGAGAAGAGAATGCCTTGTAGGGTTGGCATAAATCACCTCTCAGTAGTCTGTAGGATACTCTGTACAGGGACAGAGCTTTGAGGTGAACCACATAGGACATGTTATTTGCAACTTGTATTCTTTTAGTGAGGAACCTCTGTGGTCACTAACTGTTGGCAAATGTCTGGTTAGGTGCATGTCAAAGGGTGCATTGTACTCAATTATTGGTCTAGTGAGGGCTGAGTATAGTGGGCTATGATCTCCTTAGGTCTGAATGCCTTGCCCTTACTTATAAGTTGAGCCACATAGAAGGATTTTCTCACCACCATGGCACATGATGATCAAAGTTCAGGTTACTGTCAATCTGAATTCCCAAGTCCCTTATCACTGGGTCTTCTCTTAGGAGAGAGTTATCAATGTTGTAAATTGCAGGGGTGGTCATTTTCCTAAAGAGTATAATTATGCATTTTTTGCAATGTGTTTTAGGCAATGGTTTTGTCACCAGGTATTTGTCTGTCAGACCATCCTCAAGGATATCTACATCTTTGGGGGATTCAGTTATTGCACCCATCTTACAGTCATCAGCAACTCTGGTCAGCCAAAGGCCCTCTACATTTGCCATGACTTCAGAGAAGTATATTCCAAATAGGAGAGGTCCCAGTATGAACTCTGTGGGACACTACTAGTAACAGGCCTATTAGTGGTGATGGATTCCCCCTCCTTAACTTAATGTGTCCTATCTGTAAACTGTTTGGCTATCCATCGGGTGACATAGGGATTTGTGCCTGAATTAGTGAGTTTGTCTAAAGTACTCAGGTGAGGTATTGTGTCAAATGCCTATGCCAGGTTGAGGTAGTCAGTATGCACTATTTTGCCCTTGTCCATGGCTCTTGTGACCTTCTCGAAGAAGTCCACCAGGTTTAGTAGGTGTTACCTGCCCTAGACAAAACCAAATTGGGATGGGTGGAGGTTTTATAATATTCCCTTTGTCTTTGTTTACCAGGTCCATGATGATTCTTTTCATGACCTTGCTTGTAAGACCAGACAAACTTATGGGTCTGTAGTTCCCTGCGTCAGTTGATGGTCCACCTTTGTGTAGAAGAATGACAGTTGGAGTCCTCCATTCCCTAGTGATGAAGCCTGTCTGGAGGCTGTGATTGAACAGAGATTCTAGTGGGCCTGACAGGTCATGTTTCAAGCTATTTAGGAGGCATCCATGGATATTATTACTGTTCATTAATGCAGTAGTTTTCATGTTGTGAATGTGGTGAGGACCTGCTTTTTAGTGATATTTGGATGAGAAATGGTAGAGGGTATTTCCTGGGGAGTAACTGGTCATCTCAGAGTCATATGGATTCTGTCTTCTGCTTGTACCTTATTGTTCTTGGTAACAGTTTTGAGTAAAGGTACTGTTCCCTGCTCTGTTATCTTGGACTTTGGTAACTACTTTAGCCAATTAAATGTTTCTGTCAAGACTTTTGTCTCTGTACTTACAGGTTGAGAGGCATGCCTTCAGTTTTAACTGAAATGTCATGAAATAACAAGAAATTAATGTTTTTTTGCTTGTATATTCATATTGACTAGGTAGTCATTTTTTTTCAAATTGGAACTGACCAGAACAATTTTTAACTTACATTCATACATACATACATAAATTAGTAAGCAGGTACACACATTCCATGTAAAATTGTGGTTTCATTTATTTTACAAAATAAATAAACAAGAAAGCAGACACACAGATTCCATGTGAAGCCATGGTTTTATTTATTTGACTGTTTCGTAACTAATGACATATCTAGGCATACATAGCTGTTTCTGATATAATGTAACGATTTTACAGTGAAACAGTGTAAATTGCATCTGAGAGGAAATGTGACATTTTGTTTTAGACAATTTGCTGATCAATCAAGACAATGCAATACATTTATAAATCACACTCAGTTTAAAGAATACCATTGCACCTAAAAATAAAATAAATAAATAAATAAATAAATAAAAATGGCGGCATCCTTCTATATGTAACGTAGCCACTCAATTAAACAGCTTGTTTATATTTGCACATTTTGCATAGATGCACATACTTACAAATAAGTCAGGCATGGGCAATAATGCCCTTCTGGCTTGCAAATGTACCAGAACAGTAATTTCCATATTAAGTGAAGATGTTCTTAAACAATTCTAAAGTAGCGCTTGCTTGAATATAATTAGACATTTTATTCCATGTGTCAGCTACTCTTACACAGAACAAGTTATGACATCTCTCATTCCTGTCTCATCTCCTACACAGAATGTCTGATGTTTCTGTACTACTCTTTGACAATTCCAAACTTTCCTAGAGGTAGTTGTCTCTAGTTACTCTCCATTTAAGGTCTCCACTTAAATATCAATATGAGACACTGTAAAAAGTTCAAATATTTTAATCTTTGATAATAACTTAAACTTTCACATCACTGAATACCTTTGGTATATTTTTGTTGTACTCTTTCTAATTTACTCATGTTAATTGTATTATAACATTTCTAAATTATTATTCCATACTCTAATTTGGGTCTGATGTAACTTGCAGTCCATCATTTCATCATTTCTGATTTCCTAGACTTCAGAAATGTATTTTTTTAAATGATTATCAACCAATTTGTTGATATGATCAGAAAAAAACACTCAAAGCTGGATCTACCCATATACCCAGATCCCTAAATGAATGCACATTTTAAATCACTGTGTGCTGTGCATTACAGCCGAGTGATGTCTCCAGGTGTTTCTGCAGTTACCTCCTACTGTACATCCAGGCATCAAACATTGTCTGTTCATATTTGCATTAATAATTCCAAAACCATGCTACATACAAAGTATCGGAATATTTTATCTTGAAGCATGCATGATGACAAACATAATTGTATTGATATATGACCGCTGTCAATGAGTATTTGTTAGAACTGTAAGGTGATGACTTCATTTTTTAAAGGCTGAAGCCACACCCACTGGGAGTTAAAGGTACGCACTCAAAAGAGCTGTACTGGAGGGAATGAGTACTCACCCTTCAATCTATGTCTCGCAAATCTCATAGGTTTTGCTGTTGATAAATTTATCAAGATATTATTCTCCTTTGCCCAAATGGTTTAAATTAGTCTTGTTATTTTGTCATACTTGTGACAGATGTAACTTGTTTACCTATTTAAAGTTACCTGCATACAGACAATAGCACACCACAAATGAAAAATATAGATCTGAAAGATATGGCATAAAGAGGCCTGGGCCCGAGCCAGAACTCTATAGGGCACTCTGACTGTTACCAGAGATTCACCTGTCCAATTAATGTGTCCTTGCCATGTCCTATTTGTAAGCCATGCAGCTATCCATCTTATCAAAATTAGATCAATTAATAGTTGTTCTAATGTATTGATCATTGTTTTGTGTATGAACATATCAAATGCTGATGTTAAGTCTATATTTATTTATTTGACATTTGTTTACCAGGGTGGTCTAACTGGATCTACAAAACCCATTTTCAGCAGACACCTGGGGAGAAAAGCTCCACATACAGTACAATACAAATACAGTATAATCCAGTACAATACAAATTACATTAGAAATACTATACAAAAATAAGCTGAAAGAACAAATTATGTTACAAGATGTTGCAATATATTACTACAGATCTAGACAATTCTATGGAGTTAAAACATTATAGACAATAATAGTCACTCTCACCATACATGATGTAGATAGTGTCAAAAAAGTAGTACATAGGTAGTGCAGTGTGTAACATTGACTGTTATAATACATGAAAAATAGAATGTTAGTTTCAGTTAGGAAAATAGCAGCCAGAAAGTTAGTGATGCAGAGAGATAGTGAGAGAGTTAAGAAGAATAGAAGCAATGAAGCCTGAGCAGTAGCTTAAGGATATGGTATAGAAACATAGAAGGAGTTAGAAGAGCCATTGGATCTTGGAGACTGTGAGGGATTGAAATGTGACAGAAGAGGAGGATGAGGCTAGTGTGGAAGAAGAGGAAGACCTGAGCATTAGGCTGGCTTTATGCAGGAGTAGAACCATGTATTTTTAAGATGATTTTTTTAAAGAGGCTTTGAAATGGGTTAGGCCAGGCATAGACCTGGTAGCTAGAGGTAGTGAATTCCAAAGTATAGAGACAGAGTATGAATACAGAGAGTGACCAGGTTTTCTTGTGGGTTTTGAGATAGCTAAGAGATTTTTGTCTTCTGATTGTAGGGATCGATTTGATGTGTAAGGTGTGACTAGACTGGCTAGTACAGGGCAGGCAGTAGGCTTGAAAATAAGGTTGTGCAAGTTGGATAGCTGAATAAAGGCAAGTTGGTTAGGGATTTCAAGCCAGTTTAGTTCTAGGAGTGGTTTACAGTGGTATGTGTGACATTTAGAGTTCATGGCAAACTTTGTTGTAGCATTGTTCCATCTTGCTTAGGGTAAGAGTTTGTAAGTTGGTTAGGCTGAAGCACCATAAAGAAGGGAGAGAAGTAAAATGTTTTTGCAAGGGGAGTTTTGGTTGCTGCAGTAATGAAATGCTTGTTTCTATATAAGAGTCAAAGTTTTTGATGAGTTTTCTTTATATTTTGCCGTATATGGGAGTCAAATGAAAGTTTATTGTCAATGATAAAATCTAGAAGTTTGGTTTCCTGCACTATTTCTGAGACAGTGCTGTCAGATGCAAGGATGTTGAAAAGGTCAGTGACAGTGGAGGTGTTTTGGGGATGAAAGAGTACTAGTTTTGCCTGCTTTTAGTCCTACCACATCTTGTATATTTATAAAATTATTTTCTATTATGCACAATATCTTTATGAATGTTTTTTTTTTCAAAATGTTCCTGATCTTGTCTCACCATATGTGTAATTTGTCTGTCCAGTTTTATTATTTTGGTCTTCAAAGTTATAATTCTAGTTTGCCCTCACTTCCATTTCTTATATTGTTATCTATCATCTTGTTTGAATTCCGCTTTTGCATTTTGACAAACTATTTGACATTCCTTCAGAAAATGGTATAATTCTTTATTGTATTTACCATTTTCTGTTTGTGTCTTTTAATGTGAAGGTCAGGTTGTAACTGAAAAGGGTTTGTCAGCCAGTCCACTTACATGGTTACCAAACTGAAATTAATATGTAAATGAACAAATAAACACATAGCTGAATAATGGGAATAAATTAAATGATTT